>NW_004797696.1:215922-216985 GCF_000002075.1 Aplysia californica
CCCCCCCCCCTCCAGAAAGTTTGGTTAAAAATGATAATGATGATGATGATTTTTTAAAAATATTATGTTACTTTGTTTTGTATTTAATTTTTATATTCACAACAAAGCAAGTTTTGTTTTTGATAGCCCCAGAAATTGAAAAGACAAGGTTGTGGCTGGTGAGGGTCTATTTGTTTCAAGCATGAAGATTTGAAAGAAGAAGAAAAAAACTAGGACTAGTGTCATGTTGACTGGACGGGAAGTTCATTGACTCCTGTAGGGTTGATAACCCTAACAACCTGCTTGGTTTCGGCTGCATGCGAGCTTTTTTGTTTTGTTTTATTTTGTTTTGTAGTGATTTTTACCTGTGCGCTCAGATGAACGCATTATTATCTGGGATAATCGGGCACGTTCCGGAGTATAGTCTACTTTCGCTCTTAATAGCGCGTCCGTGCCATGTACTGTTTTCTGGACGGACTGATGTTATCATTTTTGCCTTTACTTTGATCATGACGTGAGGGCTTTGCCAGTCGCCCGCGACTAAATGTCGCGTCGCACATGAGAAGACATTTTTGTCGCTCGCGACTGAAAATTTTGACACAATGTGGTCGTGCATAAGGATACACACCTCGCGACTAATCACTAGCTACTGTTGCGTATGACTGAATGTCGCATGGCGCATAAGGAGACATAGGCTTACTGTCAGTAGAATTCACTGTGTGATATGTGTAAACTGGCTGTCTGTATATGATGAACCATTTGATGGGCTAAACAGTGTGAAATAGACATTTACTGAGACTGTCAATATACAACATATGTCTTCTGTGATATTCTGTGTATGCTATGTTTTTACTATGGCAGTGAGTTTGATAATAAACATTTATTGGGATAATCAGTATATCATGGGATTATGTTGCTATATTACATTACGTTTTTTATGAGATTGTTGGGGGGGGGGGTGTCAAGTATATATAGACTGTCTGAACTGCAGCTGGCAGGGTTGCACTTTTAAGGATGGAATAAGTACTCATAAACTGTTGCCCTCACATGTGTACGGGTGATGTCTATTTTGACGTATCTTGTC
>NW_004797696.1:217705-218953 GCF_000002075.1 Aplysia californica
GGGGGGGGGGGGGTCGTGATTACTTTTAAAAAGCTATTACTTATATTATTTTTTTCGAGAGGGGTTAAGTTGTAGTCTGTTCTGTTTGTTTGTAAGGAGTTTATTCAGGCTGGGTTGGTTAGGGAAGTTTTCGTTGAAGGGAGTGTGCATTATCATTGTTGTGGAGTTTGGAGTTTTGAATTGTCCACCTTTATAACCCCCATATTGTGGGTGGTTGACGAGTGCTGTGGTGTTGTTCGCTCCTTCTTTCAGGCAATCAAACATCTATCGTCAGTATCTCTCCCCAGTGAGTGGTTGGCGGGTGCCCTGGTGTGGTTTGCTTCTTTTTTCCTATCAAACTTCTATCGTCCTTATCTCCCCTCCTTCTTATTTATGTTTGTTACTCTCTTGTAACACCTCTAATCTTCTGGCGCTCACATGACCTTATGCAGTTACGAGCGCCGTAAAACCTCTACTAAAACAAAAAAATATCTCTCCCCTTTTTGTGTGTGTGTTTGTTCCTCTCTTTTTACGGGGAAGGACTTCCGTAACGAGCGACCACTCCAACGAACACACAAAAGAAGAGACCTAGATCTAACCCTAACCCTTAATTTACCCCTACCCCAAACCCTAACCCTACCCCAAACCTTAACCTAAACCCTACCCCCTACGCCCTACCCCCTACCTCTCTGTTCCACTCTGTCACATCGTGGTCGCTCGTTGCGGAAGTCCTCCCCTTGTGACACCTCTAATTTTCGGCAATGGTGTATGACCTTACTGTGTTTCAACTGCCGTAAAACGCTTACAAGATCTAGATTAATGAAAACAATAAATTAAAACAGTTGTGTTGCAAATGCCGTAAAGCTCCATAATGTGGGTTCTCAGAGCTGCAACTACTAAGATAGTGCCAAATCACAAAAGCCAGGTCATCCGTAGCTAGGTCATCTTTTGTTTTTAGTCCTCTTTCACTTTCTGTTCGCCTCATACCTCTTTACTGTGACGCGTTCGAGCAAATTGGTTAAAACAAAAACAAAATAGAGAGGAGGGAGAAAAAGAAGGGGGAAAAAAAGACGGCAGATAACAGGCATGTCGTTTGCTGGGAATTCACAAGTGCAAGCAGCAGTGGTGTGACGACTGGGTCTACTTTTCGGTCACGTTCGTGTTTCGTGACCTTAAGTCATGTGTACTTTTTAGTATATATATATGTAAAAACGAACAATGTGGGGTGGTTTGTTTTGGGGTTGTTGTTTTTTTAATTAAATTTTTTTT
>NW_004797696.1:219053-220130 GCF_000002075.1 Aplysia californica
GAGAGAGAGAGAGAGAGAGAGATGCGAGAAAGAGAGAGAGAGAGAGAGAGAGAGAGAGAGAGAGAGAGAGAGAGAGAGATGTGCAAATTACTTCTACAGAACAGATCGAGATATATTCTGTGTTCACTTCTTCAACTGACATATCGAGATATGTGTGCATTTTCTCAGACATGTCGAACTATCTGTGCAAACATTGCCTCCAACTGATGGATCGAGATACTGTGAGCACTGGCTCCAATAGACATATTGAAATATGTGCTCACTTGCTCCAATAGATCGAGATATCAGTGCCAACTGCCTCCAATACATAGATCGAGATTATGCCCGACCTGCCTACGGTAGATAGATTGGATAAATGTGCGCGCATTATTAATACACTATTATACACAACTAACTGTCAGACTTGGAAAAAGGCCAGGCAAAGGTGCGTCCACACGGTGCGATAGGAGCGCCAGTCTTCACACACACACACACATTGTTTACACGGGCCTCAACTCATCAGTAACTTATTTTACAGTTTCTGTCGTGTTAGTATCAGACTATGGTTGTGTTTCTTTTTTTGTGTGTGTGTTTTGTGTTTGCGTTTTTTGTTGGTGTTGTTGTTTTGGTTTTGTTTGGGGGGGGGGGTTCTGGTTTTGTTTGCCCTTTCTTTTCTACCAAATGTCTATCGTCATCATCTCTTCACCTCCTTTTCTTTCTCGTAACACCTTTAATTTTCGGCACTTATGTGAGCTATTTGTGTTGGGAGTGCCGCAAAAGTCTTGCTAAACCTGAACTTGAACATCTCCAAAGATTCCCTTCTCTCGACCTAAAAGCAGCAGGTCCTTACACATTTACGGCGGGTACACTTGTGCGGTTTGCTTCTTCCTTCCTATCAAACATTTATCTTCCTGATCTCTCCTTTTTTTGTGCTTGTAACACCTCTAATCTTTGGCACTAATATGACCACAATATTGTGTTACAAGTGCCGCAAAACACTTACTAAAACAAAATCTTTCTCTCTCTCTTTCTCTTTCTCTGTTTGTCTGTCTGTCTGTCTGTCTGTCTGTCTGTCTGTCTGTCTGTCTGTCTGTCTGT
>NW_004797696.1:221548-224351 GCF_000002075.1 Aplysia californica
TTTGTTTGGGGTTTTTTTTGTGTTTTTTTGGTTTGTTTTAGAGTAAGCTAGGGACGAAGACATTCTGCATGGTATGTTTTATCTGTTTTGACATAATGCGGGTGGTTGGAGGGGGTCACTGGTAGGTCCTATTTTTATTATTATTTTAAACTTTTGGTCTGTTGTTTCTGTCTGTCTGCTTGTCTGACCTTTTTCTCAGCACTAAATTAGGGCCGTAATTGTGTTGATGTGCTTCTCTTTCCTCAAAACAAGATGGGCCCTTCATTTCTTGAAAGTAAAGTTATCTTATGTTGAAATCATGGAAGCTGCTTGCCTTTTTACAGTCCATTGCCACATTGCAGACTACCGGTTATCGTTGAAATGATACTAATTATTACATCTTTCCTCTGCTGGATGTCTTGTATGGGGTGTGTAACTTGAATGTGTCAACTTTTTGTGTTATTGTTCTGTTTGTTTTTTGTTGTTTTCTTTTGTTCATTTAAAATCGGAACAAGATGGGTTAGGCTGTTTTGCTTTTGTTTGGTTTTTTTGTGTGTGAGTGTGTGTTTGTTTTTGTTTTTAGTAAATATTGTTGTAGGTGGTTGGCGGGTGCTCTGGTGGGGTTTGCTCCTTCTCCCTCTAAAAAATCTGTCTTCTCTATCTCCCCTCCTTCTTTTTTGTGTTTGTTACTCTCTTGTAACACTTCTATTCCTCAGCATTAATATGACCTTATTGTGTTGCAAGTGTCGTAAAACTCTTACTAAAACTAAAATATTGTTGTTGGTTTTAGAGTAAGCTGGAGATGTAGACACATTCAGTATAATATTATGTTCGATCTGCTTTGATATAATGCGGGTGGTTGGGGGGCGGCACTGGTATATCTTACTTCTTTTTTTTTTTTTACTTTCCCTCCGTTATTTCTGTCTGCCTGTCTTACTGTTCCCCAGCACTCAATTATGACTGTTGTTGTGTCGATGTACGTCTCTTTACGCAAACAAACGAACCACCTTTCTGAACTTTGACGTAATTTGATGTGTGCTGCTCCAGTGGGGGGTTTTTCTCTTCAAAACTGAAATCCCATGAACGGCGAGGGCCAATGGTTTAACCCTATCCGTACGCTTGGGGTCGTTTTGTACCCCTGAGGTTGTATTCATCACATTGTAGAATACCTCTAGTGCGAAGATTCTCATCTAAACTTTCAGTATTTCTGGGGAAAAAATAATTTTGACAGACTGCTTTGCAAAGCATATGGATCGGATTAACGAGTAAATTTCCTCTTTGGAAAGTGGTGGCACAGACTTCCCCACGTCGTATGGATACGATGGTAAAACACGACGTACGGATAGGGTTAAAGAATCGCTGCTCAAGCTGAAGAAAGCAAAAGAGCTTCTTAGAGGGCATCATATGAGGCAGGTGCCTTTTTTTTATTGCTTTGGTCTTAGATAGACCCAACACACAGCTTTAAAAGAATATTTTTAAATGTGAACAAGCGCGTAGCCGGTGGACCGATTTAGTGATGTTTTACAACTTTGCTGAGATTTGAGTGAATGGCCTCTGCACCGAAAATCTTTCACGTGGAAACTTTTTTAACACGCTGATTCGGAAATTTTATTTGATCTCGTCTGACTTCATTTGGCTGGTTTTATACGAAGTAGGCAGTGACAAAATGGATTTTTAACAATCTCTTCCACCCCCCACCCCCCACCAACCTTCCGCCAGGTGCATGCAAAAATTACCTCGTTTGGTAGCCATGTTCCATTGATAATGGTGTATCTGAGGAATATTTGTGGTATACCCCATGCCACGGCGTTATATTGTACAAGGCGAACTGCACTAAAATTATTCAAAAGCAATGATGAACGCACTTTGCCAAGTAATATGTGTGCGGATGGTTGACGATTGGTCTGGTGTGGTTTGCTCCTTCTTTCCTATCAAACATCTATCGTCCTTATCTCTCCTCCTTCTTTTTGATGTACGTTACTCTCTTGTCACACATCTATTCTTTGGCACTTATATATGACCTTATTGTGTTGCAAGTGCCATAAAGCTCTTACTAAAACTAACATGTGCATACTTATAAAATTACTGTAGTTGCTTGTACCTGACCTTCAGCCGTTCGCCAGCAGTGTTTGTGGCAGTGCTTTGGAGGTTTGGGTTTTGGATTTGTTCTTGTTTTTGGGTTTGGTTTGGGTTTCTCTTCCCCCCCCCCTCCACCCCCACGTATTCGCTAAAGTGGGTGGCTGGCGGGTGCTTTTATGAGCTTTTTTCCTTCTTTCCTATCAATCATTTATCGTCGTTATCTCACCTGTTTTTAAGTAGTCCTTGGTTTGTTACTATGTTGTAACACCTCTAATGTTCGGCACTTATATGATCTAATTGTGTTTCAAATACCGTAAGACTCTTATTATAATAACTTATTCGCAAAGAACGTGGGTATATTTAACACAGTCTGCGTTCTCATGGCTTATACGATAAAAGATCTGTTGTTGGTGATTGGTGGGTGTTCTAGTGTGGTTGCTCCTTCTTTTCTATAAAATACCTGTCGTCCGTATCTCTCCTCCTTTTTTGTGTGTTTTTTGTTTGTTACCCTCTTGTAACAAGTCTAATCTTCTGCACTTGTATAACCAAATTGTATTGCAAGTGCCGTAACACTCTCACTAAAGCAATGAAACGTTGGAATCTGAAATGTATGTTAGTTGATTTGATGTGTCTTTCTGGAATGAGTTTCATCTGGTTATAGTAATTTATTACCAGATGGTACTTGCTCTCTCTCTCTCTCTCTGTCTCTGTCTCTCTCTCTCTCTCTCTCTCTCTCTCTCTCTCT
>NW_004797696.1:224718-225988 GCF_000002075.1 Aplysia californica
GGGGGGGGTCTTTGATCGGCACAGGGTGATGCCTTTTCTAAGATTACTGCTCATACGCCGTATAGATTTATGTTTTTTATTTCCGTTAAAATTCTTTCTTCTTTGATAAGGTGATCATGTCGGCAGTACGTTGGTCGTATGCTCAATTTGAAGCATTTGGTTACAAGACACCATAATTGTTTGCCCTTCTTCCTCTCTTGGTCTCTTTCTGTCTGTCGTTTGTGCTTTTTCATAGCATATTAAATATCCGTTCGGCTCGAAGAAAGCGGGTTGTAGCTGGGTGCTCTGGTGTGGGTTGCCCCTTCTTTCCTATTAAATAACTATCTTCCTGATCTTTTTTTTCTCTCTCTTGTAACACCTTTAATTAAATACTAAAATTAAAACTAAAGCAAACAAGCTCGGGGAAAGAAGTGGTTTTATCCTTTGTTCCTCACAATGATATCTGAGACAACGGGAAAGAATTGGGAATATTTCGTTGTCTGGACATTTTGATTTTTTGCTACCAACCTCATTGCGAGATTCCCCATGAGTGTTCTGCACTTAAGATTTTAAGTATATCTATTCTAGATCGAAACTGTGTCGAAAAAAAGTCAAAACTGTGATAAAAGAAAGAACTGGGAAAAAAACGATTTCAAACGTATTTATTTGTTTATATTTTATTGCTGTTGTTGTCTCAGAAACCTATAGATTTGGCTTGTATTTTGGCTTTTAACACATCAAGTTTTATCATTGCACTTTTAAGACACCTTTTTTTAATTTAAAAAAAGAAACCACTTCTCTTGTAGAATAGTGGGTGGTTGACGGATGCTCTTGTGTAGTGTGCTCCATCCTTCCAATCACATATCTTTTTTTTCTTTTTTTTTGGTTACTTTCTTGTAAAACGTCTAATTGTCTGCACTTAAAATGGATTACTTGGTTGCTAGTGCGTGAAACATTCACTAAAACAAATTATAACTATAAAATGGGAAGAGCAAGTCAAATGAAGTGTAAAACCGACGGAATGTCAAACCTTTCAATTGCGAAAGTATAAAGAAGGAAGTCAAGAGGAATGTCAGACGCAAGGTAAAAATAGCTCGCTTATGTCCTTCCGAAATTATGCGCCTTGAGAATGGATGAAAAGGCGAACAAAAATTCTACAAAACGTCACAGTTTATTTGTAGCCGTGGTGACCAAAGTGTAGTCTGAACGAAGACTGACTTGTGACTGGTTTGCGTTGAACTTGTACATTTTGCTTGCAACAGCAAAAAGAAACAAAAAAGTGTGTGTGTGT
>NW_004797696.1:228185-230006 GCF_000002075.1 Aplysia californica
TATATATATATAATATATGTAGCGTGTTTCTCATATATATTATTGGTGATTGACCTTATCTGGCGGATACAAACATACTGGGGCGTTGGCTGGTGCTCTGATGTGGTTTGCTCCTTCTTTCCTATCATACGACTATCGTCTTTATCTCTCCTCCTTTTTATGTTTGTTACTCTCTTGTAACACTTTTGATCTTCGGCACTTTTATGGCCTAATTTGTGTTGCAAGTGCCGTAAAACTCTTACTAGAACAAAAAAGCAACTTTACTAATTTCCCTTGTCATTGCTTTATGTTACAAACAATATGGGTAGGTGGTGGGCGGGTGCTCTGGGGTAGTTTGCTCCCTCTTTCCGATCAAACGCCTCTCTTCCTTATCGCTTCTCCTTAACGGGTAGTTGGAGGGGCTTCACTGGTAGGTCCTACTTCTTTCCTCTGCCCTCTGTCTGTGTCTTACTTCTCCCCAGCACTAAATTACCTTTATTGTGTCCATGTACTTCTTTTTGCTCAGACAAACCTCTCTCCTTTAAAAAAAAATTTTTTATTTTATTATTTTCTAAATACGACTAATCTTTGGGACTGATATGACCTATCTGAATTGCAAGTGCCATAAAACTTACTAAAGCTGAACAATATGGCTTGCCACCCTTTTGTTTGTATGTTGTTTTTGAACTTGTTTTGTTGTTGTTGTTTGTTTGTTTTTTTGGAAGTGGGGGTTCCCCTTTTTATTAAGTAAACCTTTTCCTCTTGATGTTCTATTTTTGTATTTGCTGAAATCCCATCTTACCAGTCCGCTCCTTCTTTTAATTATTATTATGTTGAGTGGGGTTTGATTCTTCTTTCTTCACCCCCTCCCGCGTACCCAAGGTTCTTGCAGCCTGCAGCATTCTCTAAGGGTTTTGTTGTTTGTTTTTTTCCCCCTTCCGAACTGTTGTAATGAGCGGTCAGGAACACATTGAGCCGAGGCGCTCGGCATCATCGAGCAAGACGTGTTGTTATTGTGTTGCAGGAAGGACCTCCCAGCTAGATCTAGCGGGGCCCGGTCTCGTAGAGCCTCCCCTCCGGCCGTTCCCTTTGTCAGCTGCACTCTTGGAGAACTCAGAGTTCTTGGGGGAAAAGACAAACAATAATTGTATTGTATTGTTGACAAGGAAAAAAAACAAAGAACAGTTTAACTCTTTGAGTTTGTGCATTCTGGTCATCCAGCAACGCTTGAAGACTTATTCATACTAGGTGGTTGGTGGGTGGTCTTGTGTGGTTTGCTCCTTCTTTTCTATCAATCATTCTATCCCCCTTCTTTCTTTTTGTGTGGGTGGTTGGCGGGTGCTCTGGTGTGGTTTCCTTCTTTCATATCAAACATTTACCGTCCTTATCTCCCCTTCTTCTTTTTTATGTTTGTTACTCTCTTGTAACGTCTCTAATCTTCTAGCGCTCATTTGACCTTATGCAGTTGCGAGTGCCGTAAAACCTGTACTAAAACTAAAACTTTCTTTTTGTTCTTGTTACTTTCTCGTAACGCCTCAATCTTCAGTACTTAAACGACCTAATTGTGGGGCAAGTGCTGTAAGACGCTTACAAGACACGTTGTTTTGGAGCACTTTAATAAAAGAGAGGCTTTACTGCATTATACATACTTTTCTCTCAATTCTGTTTTCTTTATCTGAAAAGTGTAAAGGCAGGAAGAAAAATAGGACACCTTGAAATGCATAATTTTGAGTTCTGGTAAGGTTTGAAATTATTATGCCCCCAAAAATGCCTTTGATCTTATGCAATATGACATACAAATTTGAGTTCTGGTTAGGGTATGATGGTTCAAAATGTGCCCCC
>NW_004797696.1:231711-234357 GCF_000002075.1 Aplysia californica
CTCCTTCTTCTTCTTCTTCTTCTTCTTCTTCTTCTTCTTCTTCTTCTTCTTCTTCTTCTTCTTCTTCTTCTTCACAAACAAATAACTGACTTTTCCCTGTTCTGAAATGCTGCTAGTGTGTTATTGTACTTCTTTAACTCGATACATATTCATTGTGGTTGGTTGACGGTTACTCTGGTGTTGTTTGTTCATTCTTTCCTATCAGATATCTGTCGTCCTTTTCACTCCTCTTCCTGTTTGTATGTTACACTCTATATGTGGGTGGTTGATGGGTGCTCTGGTGGGGTTTGCTTCTTCTTTTCTATCAAACATCTATCGTCTCTATCTCCCCTCCCTCTTTTTTGAGTTTCTTACTCTCATGTAACACCTCTAATCTTCGGCACTTATTGACCCTATTGTATTGCTAGTACCGTTAAACTCTTACTAAAACTAAAAAACACTATATATGTCGAATCGTCGGCACTTCCCTGACCCGATTGCGTTGCTACCAGAGAAGAAAAAGAAATCGTCAGACACACCCTTACACCTTCTTTGCTTCCAAACGTACTGACGATGTTTTCCTTTGGAGCATAGCAAGGAAGCAAAAGATAAGAAGGGAGGGAAGCAGTACTTTGACGTGGGTGGCTGGCGGGCGCTCTGGTGTGGTTTGCTCCTTCTTTCCTATCAAACATCTATTGTCCTTATCTCTCCTCCTTTTTTGTTTATGTTACTCTCTTGTAACACACAATCTATTCCTCGGCACTTATATGACCTTTTTGTGTTGCAAGTGCCGCAAAACTCTTACTAAATCTAAACTTTGACTATCTACTTTCTCTATATCTGACACCCAGGCAAAGCTGCATACTTCTTTAAGATCGTCTGTCAGACGCAAAAGGCCATCCTATTGCTATTTGTAAGAATTTATTATGGGCCTCTGTAAATATTATGTCAATGTAAGTGACATTTCCTCCAAAAGATAAGTAAAGTAGTCCTATAGTTTGAATCGTTGATATCTTTTTTAACATAGGATGTGGGCGGTTGGCGGGTGCTCTGGTGTGGTTTGCTTCTTCTTTCCTATCAAACGTCTATAGTCCTCATCTCCCCTCCTTCTTTTTTATGTTTGTTACTCTTTTGTAACACCTCTTATCTTCTGGCGCTCATATGACCTTATGCAGTTGCGAGCGCCGTAAAACCTCTACTAAAACTAAATAGCATCGGATGTCAATGTCTCTTAATGTTGTGGTTTGTTTTCTCTTTTTCTTCTGTACAGGAAGTCAACGCAAAGAGAAAAGAAATAGTGGGAACACAAGCAGTTTGAAAGGCAAGAGATGCAGAGCGGATTCCTCGGATTCTGCCGTCAACTCCACAAACAATGGTGCATCCTCCTCTAAGGTAGGATTGCTTTCAGAAACTTTTTTTTTCTTAAAGTAACAGAAGATTATTATTTTCTGGTGTTTGGTGGACTCTACTTATGATCCGAATTTTTTTCCCCTAGCCCTCAGTGGTGGTCATTGTGTTGGTATATAGCTCTTAATCATAATATGTAACTGTATTTGATACTCTGAAAGGTGTTATGTATGGGTTGTCTTTGGATGCTGTGGTTTGGTTTGCTTCTTCTTCACTATCAGACATCCATGGTCCTTATCTCCCCTTTTTTTTTGTGTGTGTGTCAGTTTCTCTCTTGCAACACCTCTAATTTCCAGCTCCTATATGACCTAATTGTGTTGTAAGTGCCATAAGTCTTTGACTAAAACAATAGAAACATTTTTTGGAAAGAAATTTGCCAGTGGATTTATACTTAAAGTAACGTTATATTGATGGTCTTTGCCATTTTGGCCATATATTTTTATTTCGAGACAGTTTCAAATTCTAGTGAAATTTCTGTTTGTCATATTATGGTCAAACTTTAAACTCATCAATTGGTAGGGTTGTTGGTTCCCATATTGCCTCCAACTCAGAAAGACTGATACATAGATTCTTTGAAGACCAGTCTAGATAGTGCACTGCACTGATGGTGACAGTCCTTTCGGAGACAAGTTAAATTCAGAGGTCCGGCCTCTTAAATAACCTATTTGTGTTGATAAGGGTGTTAAACTCATACTTAAGTACGGATGGTGCTCGTTTCAACATTAGTTGATACGTTTGTTTTTGGAAATTTAAGGAAACGGCACTGGAACAACCTTTAACCAGTTTTATGCTGTGCAGTAAAACAAGGGAAAGATTTGTTTTAGACTGAACTCAGTTTCAGAGCCTTATTGTGATGAGCTAGAAGGGTGGATGGGGTAAAACGTTTTTTTTCCTTTGTTCTTTGAAAGTACATGTACAGTTGAAACTGTCCAAATGGCCACCCATTGTCGAGGAGAAAGAAAAGGTTGCCCTTGACAGATGAATGTCTTGGACAGTCTCATAACATTTTTTAAGACGCAAGGTGGGAATTGGTCTTTTTTAATTGTCGTGGACAGATGGCCGTTAAAGCAAGTTTGACTGTGATTAACACTTTTGAGTCACACAGTCAGCGGTACAAAATACCCTTTCTGGTCTGGATGACCGGAACGGATAATTTTAACCTGCGCATTATTGCACCAAGTGACTGAAAAGTTTTTGTTAAGAAATTTGATATTAAAGCAATTCTTGTTTTGTCTACTCCCACAAACAAACACCCTACCC
>NW_004797696.1:235667-293012 GCF_000002075.1 Aplysia californica
TCTCTCTCCCTCTCTCTCTCTGTCTGTCTCTCTCTCTGTCTCTCTCTCTATTTCTCTCTCTCTCTTTACCTACCTACCTACCTCCCTCTCAGCTGTCATCTTTAAAAAATACAGCCATTGCAGTTTTTTAAATTTTACAAGAGAGCTAAAAAAAACTGAACGTTGCCAATAAAACATTTGCTTTAAAGATAATAAGGAAGTCATTATCAAAATTGTGTTCTTAAAAATACTGGCTTTTGATGTTTGCAAACAGTTTGTTTTCTTGGTAACAATATTCAAGGGTTCTTTTAAGCTCATCTGTAAAATTGTAAAAAGTGCATATACTATATTAAATTTCTAAAATGATGGCAGCTCTCTTTCCCTCTCTCCCTCATTCCCTCCCTGTTCATACACAGGTATGAACATACGTACATTTATACCTACCTACTGATCGACCTACCTACTTACCTTCCGACCGACCAATCTCGATACATGTACGAGTGTGTTCCCTCCAGCAGCTCTCTCTTGTCCCTCCCTGTACATACATACATACATACATACCTACGTACCGACCGGCCTACCTACCTACTGACCATTTTACCTACTAACCGATCGACCTACCGTCTTACTTACCTACCTACCTACCTACCTACCGACCTCGATATATGTGAGTGCGTTCCCTGCAGCTGCTCTCTTTCCCTCTCTCTTTCCTTCCCTCCCTGTACATACTTACATACCTACGTATACCTACCTACTGACCAACTTACCTACTGACCGATCAACCTACTGTCCTACCTATCTACCAACCAACTGACCGACTCAGATATGTGGGTGGTTGACAGGTGGTCTGGTGTGGTTTGCTCCTTCTTTCCTTTGGAACATCTATCGTCTTCATCTCCCTTCCTTAGTTTTTGTGTACGTTATTCTCTTGTAACACCTCTAATCTTCTGCACTTATATGACCTTATTGTGTTGCAAGTGCCGTAAAACACTTACTAAAACCAAAACGACCCAGACATACAGGTGCTCAGGTGTGGTTTGCTTCTTCTTTCCTATCAAACATCTATCGTCCTTATCTCCCCTCCTTCTTGTTTATGTTTTGTTGCTCTCTTGTAACACCTCTAATCTTCTGGCGCTCATACGACCTTATGCAGTTGCGAGGGCCGTAAAACCTCTACTAAAACAAAGACATACATGTGAGTGTGCTCCCTCCCTCTGACAGACAACAGTGGGCACTGACCGGGATGGGCGATGTCCTGGAGCAGGTGTCGGCAGTGTCCGAGCAGATGTTGCTGCACGGTCTCAACAAAGAGGAGCTGCTCCTCCTTCAAGCTACAGTATTAGTTAATGCAGGTGGGTCTTTAAACTCTAATGTCGCTTGTTTTGTTGTTGCTTTTAAATTTTCTGTTGTTTCTTAAATTAGAATTTGTTTTTCTTTCTTTTTAAACTTTAGTTCATGGAGGTGGATGTTCAAACTGCTTTTTTTGGTTTGTTTTTTAAATGTTCTAAAATAATTAAATAATGCAGTTGGATGTCAAATCTGTGCTATTTGGGTTTTTGTTTTCCCAGGAAAGGGGGGTTCTTTTTTCTTTTTTAAAAATAATCAATGCAGATGGATATTCAAATTGTGTTGGATTTTTTTTTTTTTTTTTTGGGGGGGGGGGGTGCATATTTTCTCTTGGCTTTTTTTCTTTCCTTTCTGAAGTTATTGGTTTTGTTTTTTAAAAATTAGATTCACTGTGCATTGAAACCAAATCCTTTGCTGTTAATGTGTCTGTGTATTTATTCCCCCCTGCCCCCAACACCATCACCACAACACACACACACATGTGTAATCTAAATGTTAATACCGTCCCCTTCAAAAGCAGGTGCTTTACTCCCTTTGACCCTGATTTTTTACAGCTTGAGTGAAAAGAAAGTAAAAGTTCCTCATTCTTCTTGAGACATCAACGATGTTTTATGCATTTCTCTCTCTGAATATATTCATACGGTACAAAATTTGATATTGGCTGAGGGCGTTGATATTCTAGAGCTAATTGAGACCCACATTTTAGCAATGTGGTTCTCATTTTGATGCTACAACTTAATATTCTTGTGAGGGTAGAAATGTATGGAGATCTCAGACAAAATTCAGTTTTGTCTTTTATGTAATTTAAGACATCCCTAGGAGACATGGAAATCTGTCTTTTCTTGAATGAGAATTCTCTAGTCTATGCAGCGATGCCATACTTCTATTATAATGTTGAATTGTTTTGTCAATATACTCAATTTAAGTGTATTGATAGTGTCTCTTCTTGAATCTGTTCCTAGTTGTTGAAATGGCTACAGTGAGATATACCGGAGTGTTGAGCAGCCTAAATTAGATTTATAGACTTCACAGGGAAGTTTGTTGTTTTTTAAGAATCTTTTTACCTGCCCCCAACTCTAAATGTAACAAAATGTGTGTTTTGTGTACGAACTCTTCTGCAGAGGTCCGTCCCTTGGACAGTTTCCTGAAAATCCAAGAGATGCGTCAGTTAATCCTGGATGTGTTCATGGAGGTGGCCGGTCGGCACCAGGGCTTCGGCAACTGGCGCCACGCGCCCTCCATCCTGCTCCTGCTGACTCACATCCGGCAGGCGGGCGAGCGGGGCATCACCTACTTCCAGAAACTCAAGATGGAGGGCTGCGTGACCTTCTGCGACCTCCTCACCGAGATGCTGGACGCGCACAATTCCTCGGGCGAGCGGCGGCGGCTGCAGCAGCAACAGCACCCCCAGCAACAGCAACAGCCGCCGGCCCACCACCACCACCACCACCACCAGCAGCCGCCACCGCCGCAACAGCAGCAGCAGCAGCAACAGCCACCGCCCCCGCCACCACCGCCCCAGCACCAACAGCAACAGCACCCATCCCAGCACCAGAGCCACCACCCCCACCCGGGACACCCCCAGCAGACTCTGCCTGAATGATGATAGCTGGCCTGCTAGATGACTTTATACATTACATAACTACTACATACGTACATACTTACAGCTTTGAGGAACGCAAGACTGGCTGGCTGGCTGGGAGCTCTGAACATACTCAAAATGTGGCTAAGCGAGAGAGAGAGGGGGGGGGGAAGGGAGCTGTTCTGACAGACAACTGCAGATTCATCCTGATGAGGGAGTGCGAGAGCTGGGAATTTGCTGCTGAATTGTGTGAGTGATGCTGATAGTTCCAGTGCGCCCAGTGTGAATGCGTCTTGCAACCAAAGGAGTAAGCCGCACTGCTGCAGAAATCGTCACGCTTCTCGTGTGTGTGAGGGTTTTGGGTTTTGTTGGCTCTTAGAATTTTGGGAGTACAAAGTTATAGTAAGCGCACACCCTCTCCCTCTTCCCCCCCCCTCCCCCAATGCATGTGCTTACCAAAAGGGCTTAGTGTAAAAGAATCATTAGTATATTGGGACATGCAGCCTATGTCTTCACTGTCACTGCTTAAGATACAGTGTTGAGCAGTTTAGCACTGTGCTATGTATTCAGCTGCTGCAAGTGGGCTGGCTCGCTCATGATGTAGTGCTGCCTCTTGTGCTGCACTCTCAGTGTCACTGAGTCTATAGTTTAGTGCTTGGCCCTGTGCCTAGTGTTCACCACCACTGTATTTCTAGCACGGTTGTGAAGTACTGTGTTATATGTCCAGTGTGGATGTGCTATTAACTAACATAGTGCTTAGTACTAGTCTATGCAGTGCCACTGGCCACCGTGCTAGGTTAGCCCATACGAGGACTTTATTGTCCCCTAGGCCTGTTCAGGCTTCCCGTAACGGTGAAGTAACCCCACCCCCATCCCCTCTCCACTTTCCCTCCTGACCATTGCCTTCCACGCATGACATGCGTGCCGTTTTCTGGCACAGCTCATTCATCAGTGTCACTGGCTTTCAGAATAATACCTTGTGGCTTTGTTGATTGTATTTCTTACCCAAGTGGTGTGTGTGTGTCTAATAAGACCAGTGGTTCTTGTTGCCTTCAACTAGTGTTGTTGTTCCAGTCTCTGGACTTTCTCGGTGACATTACACTCTCCAGTGTATATATTTATGGTGAGATAGATATATTTAAACATGTATATGTATATATATATATCTCCAAAGTCAGAAATAGAAACTGTTCCATCTGGTGTGCCTGCCACTCAAGCTGCAATATATCCACGGCTGCCCCCCCCCTCCCCCTCCCGCACAGCCCCTCCCCCTTCCCCTGGACCGTCACCCGTGAGGCTGTGTAACAAGCGTGTGATTCACCCACCAGCCAGGAATCGGGAGAATGAACCTACAGTTTTCTGACCAGAAACAAGAACAATAACAACATCAACAACAACAAGACAAACTACGTCAGCAGAGATTATGTTTTGTTTCAGAGACAACAATGGCTCCATGGAGTGCTGTCTGTCTCTCCCTCTCACAGCTGTAGCTTAGCCGAGCGGTTCTGAACATTTTTAACTATGTCCTATTTACCAATGTGAAAGAATTACACCGATTGGAGAGAGGTTTCCCCAACTGTGATCTATGTCTGCTTCCTCCTGGCCAGGAGCTAAAGATGTTATCTATAGAAACAGGAGGAGTTGCAGGCTGTCTATGGAGTGGCACTGTTTTCCAAGCCTACTACTACTACATCTAATAATAATAATAATAATAATACTTCTTGTACTACTAAATCTGTTGTATTCTGTGAGGAAGCGCACTGGCATTTCATACTGGTGACCTTTTGTGTGTACTACTCCGTGTTGCGCTTCTTTGTTGTACTGTTGTTTTTACATACATATTATAAATATTATATATAAATATATATACATACGTTATACTGTTGTTGCAATTTTATTGATTTTTAGCAATTTTTACTTGGTCTATTTTTGCTATTGTATCATCAATAATTGTACATGTTTCTGAGCTTTGCTGTCATGATTGGAAACTGAACGGAGAATTTACGAGGGGAGGGGGGTGCTAATGGTGCCTAGTATATTATGAAAACAACAGGTTGTAAGGGGTGTGGTGGGTGAAATTTACCCTGATTCTGTTTACATTTTGGTCAGTCAGTAGCCATTTGTGGGGGAAAGATGTTGCTGAAAAAAAGTGTCTTTTGGTAGGCAGGAAACTTAAGGGCAAAACTGTGTGCTGTATTATTCAGAATAATCTTTGTATTTATAGTGGATATTTAGAGAGGAATATATGGATAGATGTAGGTGACGTTTTGTTTGAATTTGATTATATTTTCTAACTTTCCTTACAACCCAGCCAGCACATTTCTGCAGCTTAATGTACAACTCTGCCATACGCCATTTAAAAAAGTGATGTCGTATGACAGAGTGTTACACTGAGCCGTCAGTGTGTACTTTGTCAGCATTCACATAAAGAGGGCCAGAGAACCTATGCAAATCTGCCTGCTTTTGTGTCATTTCATAGATGCTACTTAAATCCAGTGCCTAAGGTGGGCTGGCAAAAATCTTTGTATAAGGTTACAACTTTGTGCTGTCCAAAGGAAGACCGGTTAAAAGTTGGGAGAGCGAGGTTGGACAGTCATAAGGGGCAATTTAAGAACTGCCTTTAGCACAACTTTTGAGGAATGCAAATGATTTTAAATTAGTACAGTTGCTACCTAAAGTGAATAATATTGGAAACTATTGCTATTTCACCAAGCATGGTCAAACCTGTCGTAAGTAAAAAATTTGGGATAATCTGGAATGGTACTAGTGGTTCCTTTTTTTTTTTTACTGTTTTGGAAATGTCTAGAAGTAGGCTAGACTTCTTGTTACATGAATGTTTAGGTTTGTGGAGAAGGAAGACTTCGAAACATTTAAGAAGAGAAAGCAGTTCCTTTGTGGCTACATTTTATGAGAATCTTAAATTTATTACTCTTTTGTGATAGATAGGATAGGTGCTGTCTACTCAGAAACCTGTTCTGCTCCGCTGTTGATTTGGATTAAGTCAACTTGACATTTCTAGTTTTAAAAGTTGAATTTTTTTTAAAATGTAATATACACATTTCTTCCATTTTGTTCCCAACATGCCAGCATTGAATCGGACACAATGAGATTCTGAATGACGGAAGTTCATCATTTTGTTGTGTGGTGTTTCAGTTTTTTGGGTTTTTTTAAATGTACAATACAAAGATGATGACTGACTACATTGCTAAGGAGATTGTTGCCACAATTGTTAACTCAAACTGTTTGTTGCAAGCGTTACCAGTGGTTTCTATGATATCTTACCAGTGATTATGTTTCAGCTTGTTGCATTGTTTTTTATGTTGTTTTCTCCTCCCTTTATTTCTATACTCATTCTAGCAGATGTTTTTATTAATTTTTTTTCCCCCTAATATTTTTCATGTATGTGAACATGTACACAGGTTGGGACAGCACATATAATATTGACTTTGTCCGGTGACCTTCAGTAACATTTCCCTTCCTCCCTCTTCTCTCCCCCCCCTCAACCACTCGGTCCCCATGCTTTACTACATCAAGCCTCCCCACTGCCACACAATGAAGCAGCTCTTTTCCAAAATGCTAAAAGATCCAACATTACCATCTTTTGTTAACCTTTTGTGTCCTCGGAAGATACATCACTGCTGGGACTAGGTTCTTGTCTATTCTAAACTGCATTATTTGAACATTATTGGATATATTCTTTTAAGCACAAGATTTTCTCATTCGGAATTGTGTTCAGACTGGTACTGCCATAAACTTAGTTTAATCAAGTCCACCGTGCATTTTGGAGAATGAGAAAATGTATTCGGAAAGTGTGAATCACTCTGGAGTGAAAGTAGTTTGATTTTAAAGGAGTTCAGCCTTAAGTTGTTTTAATGTCTCAATGCTGCTTTTTGCATGAAAAAGGCAATGAGGGTCCCAATGCTCTTCAAGATTATTATAATCATGGAATCAGAAGTTGAGAATAGATGTAGTTGATTCAAAATTGGACCTGCTAGTGTTGAACTAATTCTTCAGACATGTCTCACCATTACTAATAATAGCTTGTCAGGTTGACCCTGAGTGAACGGTTCATATTTTGGAAGAGAGCTCTTCAGCAAGGGTGTCCCTGATAGGAGTGTTTGGTTCTGTCGACTTGTGCTTGCCCTGTGAAATCCTGGTCTTCCCGTTCTCCATCTGTAGAAGCTGCCTCTCTCACAGCGTTGGGCTTGGGTCTCTAGTCGTGCGATAATACTACACCACCACCACCCACCTTTCCCCACCCCAAACTCATTTTAGCTTATTGTATGCATCGTATAGTGATAGCAGCTGTTGGTTGCTAGGCACTCCGGTGTGGTCTGCTTCATCTTTTTCACGTTACTGTTTCTATTATCATACTCTGTCCCAGCAGCATGTAGAGGCTATTGTGCCGACTCGTGTCTTGTGGACCGTTAAGAACCCAGTGATAGATAGCTGCTTCATGCCCTCTGGTTTCGTATCAGCTGTGTTACCAAAAGTCTTGCAACAATCAACATCCTTTAGAGTATCTATGTGTCATCTGTTCCCTTTTCCTAGCAAGTACAGGGTGATTGTTGTCAGTGAACGAGATTCGTAGGTTTTATCTCCTTGCACTCCTGTCGATGTGCACATATTTGACTGTTTAGTCATCTGAAGTTTACTGGAGGTGCAGGTGTGACCTGCTCTTCCAAGATAGGAAAACAATTTGAACCATTGTTTTATTTCGCTGTTAAAATCTGAACCTGGTAATTTTATGTTTTGTGGTGGAAGGGTATAACTAGTTCCTTAAGAAGTGATTTCTTTGGAGAGGTTGCGACCTGTTTAATTGACATTTTAAAGTCAAATCGTTCACTGAACTACTGTTTCATCATTATTCTTTATCTATTACTACAACAGTTTATTGTGTTTCTGCTTGACAGCATGTTTTAGCTTTCCTTCATGGCTGATCTAGCTACTCTGGTTTGAACTGAACTTTTGAAATCAAAATGAGTTTGTTCCTCTGTCTCATTCCCTATTTCCTTCTTTCAGTCCTTACCTATCCCACACCCACCCACAGATACCCCCCGTGAGCCTCTAACCTGCCAGTTAGTCCCATACCGGTGCCCCATCTCTGTTAGTTCCTCTCTACATCCTGCTTTGTCTTTATGGCTTGTGTAGCAGACAGTTTTATCCCTCTGGTGGGTGGTTTGAGGGTGCTGCTGGTTGGTACTTTTTTTTCTTCTCCTTTTCCCCTGTTGTTTCTGTCGGTCTATCTTGCTATTTTACAGCATCAGTGTCTGTCCAGTGTGGTTTGGATGTGCTTCTCTTTACTCCGAACTTATCCTTCGGTTAGGAACCAGTTATTCCGTGTGGCTAGTATTTCATCACCTCTTCATCACATGTCAGTTCGCGCAAGATTCTCTACATTATTTCGTTTTCATTTGTGAATTTTTTATCGCATCCATGGACTTGTTCCCCAGCACATTCCCATATTGTAATGCTACCAGATGTTGCTCGGCACGTACACACAGCAGGGATGCGAGTTCATTGTGAATGTTTTTGTTTGTGTGTGTGCGTGGACAAGTTCTCATTTGATTGTCAACCGTTTGCTTTGCCTATAACTGTTGTTTGTTTGTGGCGCTCATGCGACTAGTGTGTTGCTTTCAGGTTAGTTGAAACAGTTTGGTTTTAAGTTGTCTCACTGCTGCCTCTGGGTTACTTGTTGTAGTTCCTCCTGTGTTTGCCTTGCTAGAGAAGACTGCATTTCTTTTACTTTTTAAAGTGTTTTCTGTAAATTGACAAGCTCTACATGTAGTTTTTCTGTGCTAAGTTGTGTAAGGTAGTCATTTGTTAAAGTCTCTTTTCAGTGGAAAGACGAGCAGATCAAGTAAATATATGAGGCATTGGGGTTTTATGAAATGGAAATATTTATGGGTTTGTTCTGAGAGCCCCATCGTGGGTAAACTCTTCAAAGATTATATCTGACAAGTAGAAAATGTTGTCACGTGAATGTTTCTTTTTTCAGATGCGGGGGGCGAGATGAGATTGCAATGGTTTTGATCATTTTTAGCTGAAAATGTTATAATTTTGAGGAGGGTGGGAGTGTATTTGGCAGGTTAAAGCATATTTTTATTGGTATATCACCACCTAAGGGACAAAAATGAATCCTTTAGATTGATATTCAATATTGCTGTGGTACCACAAGACTCCAGAGGTTTTTGTGGGTTTTTAAAAAATATTAAACAAAATGCCTTGAATGCATACTTAGCTTTGTAATGTAGCATGTCATTTGTTCTTGAAGAAAGTATACCATGCACTTGTTGAATAACATGTGTTTGAGTCCATTGTACTTTAAAACCGTAGAGTTTCTTTACAGGTGCATTTTTTTGTTATATTTAAACAGCTGTTATAGATTTCAATATGATCAATTGACAATGAAACTTGTTTTTAAACTCAATTTTAGAATTCAGACTGAGGAAAATTTTGTTTTCTTGCATTCCTGAGCTGTAGCCTGTTGATCTAGCTGTAATGTTTGTAGAGACTCAGTCTCTAATAGCAACACTGTTTTCATGGTTTGACTTAATGTTAGGCCTTTTTCATGTAGATTTGTGTAGTCTTGTTGAACATTGAATTAGTTTTGTCCCCTAACATGTTGAAAGCCTTTTTGTTACAATCAACTGAATCTTACACAAAAGGTATCCGGTTCTACGCTGAAGTATTTTATTTCATGCCTGGTTGATAGTTTGGGTTTTATTTTGTTATAACACAACTGCTCAGATTTGTTTTCTATGGGCATACTTTTGTTAATGTACTATGGCTGGTCTGTTGATGCTTATGTTCCTGTTTAGTATTGTAGAAATGTTAGTGTTAACTATATATTCATATTATATATATCTATATCTATATCTATGTATTGTCTGATATGCAGCTTGCTTTACCAAGAGTCCTGTGTTGTCCGCATTCAATGTTTCAATCTAGACGTGATACCCTCCACACCAAGCCCACCCCTCACCAACATACCAGTGGGAAGATGGGGCTTGTAGTTTGATCAAGATCAACGGAAGTATCTGTTCACCTGTCACTAGAGATGTTCCAGGCCAGGCTTAAGTGAGACAGTCGGATGAGTTTGTTGAGATGAAAAAGAAATTTGTTGGAGTATAGCCTGTGGTATCAATGTAAAATGTGGGAGCCCAGTTTACATAAAGGCAAAATTTTGCATTTCATTTTTATAGTTGTGTTCATTTTTAACGACCCGTAATACAAACAAGTAGTCATATTTGATCTTATAGAGTGGTAAAATATGACAAGGGATAGTTGGAGACATTTCGATATTGGGCTCGATCTCCATTTGAAGGTTTCTTGTGTGTAGGAAGGTTGTTGCTCATGCAGGTTAAGTAAAAGACCCGGACTGCTTTTTAATACTGAATCGCTGTCTTTTATGATTGTTTGGGCCAAGTCTGACACAGACTGTAAAATTGTACTATGGATTGACAGTCATGCTTAGGAAAGTGTTACCAGGTAGCTGTTACTGCATCAGATGGCCTGTGTCTCTCACACTGTTCTAGTCATTACACGGACTAAGTTCTCCCTTGGTTTTGTGGGGGATGTTAGAGTACCATATATATCAAATCACTTATAATACCATGCTGGAAAAGGCCCTGGTATTTGGTTGCTAGAATTCTTATCCAGACTTTCATAGCATCTAGTACAAAGTTTAATAAGAGAATTCACTGGGATAAATTGTCATAATGTAGCAGTATTCATCCTTGTCACGAGCTAAGTCTCTCACGTCTCTGCAATTCATCTCATCATAAACTCGGAATATTTGCTATACACGTATCAAAATAGTCTCTAAGGCTCTGGTTGAAATTTCCTCAAAAATTCCCTGGAGGGATCAGTAAAATGGACATCAGTTGTTGGATCACTACAAGAGTAGCAGAAACTCCAGTAGCGTATTGTTTACCCTCGCCATTCTACTCCCTGCCAGCCGACAAAGGCTCCTGTCAGCTTCACCACAACACCTGCACCAGTACGCTATATGTCTGTCTCGCACGCCTCCTGCCACATGCTCAACACAAAGCAATGTCTTCATTCTGCAAGAGAACCTTATGCAAAAAAAAAATTGTTCCATTGACTGAGTGAATGAAGCTGCATTCACGTTATATTTTATCAGTTTCCTTTCATTTTTGCCGGTGCACACATGCAAAACTTGTCCACAGCTGTAGTGAAGGTCAGGCCTCGTCTCGTCTTCTCATTGACTTCCCGTTGTTTGTTGGTAGGGTACGTACATGTCAGTCTGTGGCCGTACGTTCAGGGTCTGTTTCTCGCTGCTTGTTAGCCCGGTCACCAGTTATGTTTGAAATGAAATGTTGTTAAATACTTAACTTTTTGAGTAGGCGGTAGGTGCACGCAGGCACACGAGTCAGATGTATTGCTTTTGCTACAATCTCCCTCTGACAGAATCATGTAGTTAACAAACTCAGTTTTCTTATTTCGACTC
The DNA here is from genome assembly GCF_000002075.1 of Aplysia californica. NCBI lineage: Eukaryota > Metazoa > Mollusca > Gastropoda > Aplysiida > Aplysiidae > Aplysia > Aplysia californica. The sequence continues at coordinate 247,049 of NW_004797696.1, forward strand.
AAGGCTGCTTGTCACTGCTCCTCCAGTCCCTGTTTACGATGTCCCTGAGCAAAAACACACCCCTCCTCCCCCTTCCCCCATCATACCTATAACAAATATATGTCTCTAATGTTGTTGTGAGTTCTCGATGACAAATGGCAAGACCCAGCAGGGAATTTTTCTTCCTTCTTCCATTTGAGCTCCCCTTTTTTTTTCCTCTTGTGCAGGGAATTGGGATTCAAAGTACTGTTGACAATGGCTTCTTCTGCCATCATTTGGCTACTACGTCTACAACTACCACTTTTAGTGCAGAACTATGTGTGTGCTGCTGGTGTGTGTGTGTGTGTGTGTTGTGTAGGTGGCAAAACTGGGGGAGCTGTGTGCTGCGGATAGCCCTGCTGTGCTGTGAGGCCTAGCAGTCTAGGAGTCAAGCTCAAGACTCGTATTTGACAATGGAGAGAAAAAAAGAATTATAATAATTCTTCACACCCCCGCCCCCACACTCCCCAAAAAAATATTTTTTCAAAGCATAAATCATTGATCCAATGCACTACCAGTACTCATTTTGCTAGCTTCTCTTGTTGTTTTTCATTTTGGAAGTGGGACTCTCTTTTTTAAAAAAAATGTTTTGTTTTATAGTATTAGTCTAGTTCCTAGTTGAAACTGATCATGTGATTGTGATGTCCATCTTGAGATGTCCCGACTTGTGTCTGGACAAGGGCCAGGCTCCAGGACTGGGTCAGGATGCTTGCTGATTTTACCCACAGAGTTCACATTGAAACAATTGTTTGGAGTATTTGTTTGTTGTTTTATTTTGTTTTTGTTTTTTTCTGTGGTCTTAGTTATAACTTCATGAACAGAGTAGTTTTTATTCCATAGACATAGATTACATTATTGTTAGCATTGCCCTATTTCTTGTTGTGCCCATGGGATAAAGAGGTTGGCTATGCCAGCCTTTGATAAGTCCTAGGGGTTGAATTAGTTTGTTTTTTAAAATCATTTCTCATGGCAAGGCTGATGGCTTGCGGGTCAGGTTGATCTTTTTCCCCCTACCCAGAGTTCTATGTTTTTCCCTTTGAGATTAGGGATGTTGTAAAGTGTGTGTTTGTTGTGTCTGTGTATGATTTTTCCAGTTTATTCCTTCAGTCGTGAACACGTGTGTTTATGATGATGAGTGTGTGCGTGTGATGTGGCATAGAGAGAGTGACTATATTTCATGGTTGTTTTTTTTTTCCTTTTCTTTTTTTTTTTTTTTTCCTTTTCTTTTTTTTTTTTTTCTCCTATTGTTTCTGATTGTGTGCTGACAGGCCGTGAGTGTGCGCACGGCAGCGTGCGTGGTTGCGTCTGTCGTCCAGCACTCCCTGGAGTGGTCAGGGTGCTGCACTTCTACTATACATTTCTTATGCAACTGAACCTTGAAACGCTCATTGAGGCAAGATGAATTAATTGTAATGATACACAAACACTTGAAGTGGCAACAACGCGAACTTGAGGGGACAAAGTTCACCCACTCTCTGATGGTGCTATGAACATTGATGATGTGACTCGCTGACACGGCCTGGATTGTTTTTTCAACTGTTCTCTCTTTGTCTCTCTCCCTCTCTCTTTCCATCTCTCTCTCTCTGTCTCCATCCTTCTCTCTTTCTTTCTCTCTCTCCCTCTCTCTCTTTCTTTCTTTTTTGTCTTTTTGGGGGGCTTTCCTATTTGGTTTGCATTTTGTTTTTGTGTATTTTCATAAAAGGTTTGTTTTTTACTTTCAATTCCAAGCACTTTTTTTTAGTGTCAAAAAAAAGGAGATAGAGACGTCTTGAATTCTTATTGAAAATGGAAGTTCGTGTAACTCAGCCACAATAGGATATATCTGACAACATCTAAGGTTAGGAAGTACATCTAAGAAGGAGTCAATCAACAGCACTTGCTCGATCAAGACTCCGCTGCTTTTTTTTTCATTCTCTGAACATCTATCGAAGGCATTTCTTATTTCCAGCTTGCTGTAAGAGTTTTTGTCTTTTCAGATCGGACCTTCCATAGCTTTGACTTCTCTCAAAAGAGTGTACAGTATTTATATAATGAACTTGTATCGATGATGGTCTCTTGTAAAGTGCATTTTCTTTTTGTTGCCATATACTTTCTGTTTTTGCACAGGACTGGATAGAAAGCTGTAGTATTGTTCCTGCTGTATGCAGAGTTTAGAGGCTTACACTTTGTATATGTGAGGTGATTACACAATGCATAGGATTTCTTGCCTTTTTTTTTTTTTTAGTGTTAGATATCAGATTTACTTCTTTGAAGGCGAAGGGGAGACTCTTTTACTATTTTTTTTCCTGATAGTAAAATGATAATAATTTTTGTAAGGATATTTTTTTTTCAATAAAAGAATTTATTTTAAAACATAAAATTCCAGTGTTTCATGGTCTGGGTTTCATTTTTTTCTCTCCATACCTCTGTCTCTGTCTCTCTCCCTCTCTCTGTCTCTCTCTCTCTCTCTCTCTGTCTGTGTTGGCAATGTTTCAAGTTCGATATTATATTGGAATTTTTACAATCCGGATAACTGTTTTATCATGAATAATTATCTACTACAGAGATGAATGTTATTTATGTTCTGGGATGTGCTGGTCCCCGCCACGGCCAGCCACTAGCAAACAGATTCATGCCTGCCAGTCAGCATTTGGTTTTTTCCCCCCTAATTGCTTTGGTTATTGCAATGTTAACGTTTTGTTGTTTCTCCCCCATCTCCCCATCATAAACATCTGGTTTATTTTCATTCTTGAATAAAAGAAATTTTAATGCTACTGGCCTTTGACATTGTTTGTATTCCTGACAATGTGTGATGTGTGTATGAGTTTCTGTTTCATTGACAAGCTGTTAAAATGTAGTAAGCCAAGAAAGCAAAATTTTACAGGAAAGAAAAAATTTGTTTCATTCTTTTAATAATTGTAGGCCTACCTTTACAGTTTGTTTTTTGGGGGGTTTTTTAACCAAAATATTTCTTCAGCACTTGCAACCAATACTACCTGTTAAGGAATTGCATATTTTTTTTAATTTCAAAAGTTTGGGCTACGTACATTTTAACAGCTTGTCAATGATTTGCTATTGTCGTGTGTCTCAGTAACTGTTTGATAAAAGGTTTGCTTAGTTTGTCTGTACATTCTTCTACCTTTTCATTGACAACTGCTGTTGAAAGATTTAGTGTAGTCTTCTCTTCTTAATCTCTTGTGTCAAACTTGTACCAGATGTACAAATGGTGTTAATCGGGCTGGGCTGGCTGACTCATAAATGACAATGCAACAACTATTGTTCTTTTTTTGTAGTGAAAGTCAGGTTCGGTGAAGGTCCTGATTTAGAACTGCAAGGAGCTGGTTGAGCGTGACGAAGTAATGTAGACCCAATTTTTAAAAAGCTGTACGCATCTGTGGTGTAGTGGTTAGGTGCTTTGCTGTCACATGCCAGAAACCTTCAAGTTCGATTCCTTGTGAAGAAAATTTTTAATGAGTGTTTTGGTCTGTCTACTGAGACCTTATATGCACCTCTCCGCCTGGATCGTCGGTGACGGGCAGGACTGAAGCCTGCCTCCTAAATTATTAGAATTGTGTTGATGGGGTCACAAAAAACGCCTACATTTTAAAAAGATAATTTTAAAAGACAACTGTCTACATAGGAATCATACACTTTATAATAGGAAACGGTGGAATACTGAGGACACAACTCGGATAATACACTGTCAAACTGATATCTTGCAGTGATTCCCACTCTTAAATTTCAATTCACAGTGGTGTTTTTCCCCCCAATGGTGTTCCTCAGCAATTTTGCTGACTGAACAAGGGGAGGTAATTTAGCAACCCTCCCTCATGACTTCTGGAAACATATTTTGGGGTTCTTTTCAACAGGTTCGGTTCAGATGCTTTGAGTACTCGTGAGACCAAAGAAAAAACTTACAGATTTTCTTTTTACATGTAATACTGGATTAGACTTGGAAATCTCCCCTAAAAGGAAAAAGAACCCGTGGAACTGGAACAATAAATTAATAATGGAAATCTTGTAATAGAAAGTAAAATAAAAGTCAAACCTGCTCTAGCGGCCACCTGTCCAAGATAAACATCTCTATAAATGACAGCGCTTTCCATCTCTCCTCTTCCATTTTTTAGATATAATGAAACTGTCCATGGCATCCACCTGTCTAAGAAAACCACTATTTTCATTAACAATGGATGGCTTTCTGGGGCAACCTCGACTGTATAATATTATTGTTTATGTGAGAGTTTTTAAGACGGAAAATCAAATTTAGAGCATTATGGAAGGGGGGGGGAGGGGGGGTGACAGAAAGAAACAAAGGTTCCAATATGGAAAAGTAGTATTTCAATTTACGCTCAATAAAATTGTTAAAAACTTCCCCTACTAAAGTCATCTCTTAACTCAAGAAAGTAAGTGTTTTGTTACCATTTCAATAAATGACAAAGGGCTGATGTTTAAATTTTCCCATTCCAACTTGACAGCGATACAACTGTCTCTTAACACCTTGAGACCACACCATCAGATTCTTGATTTGCATCGAAAGGCTCAGTATTTTTAGGTGCTTTCAAGAGTTCTGTGAGTGGGTGCTCTGGTGTGGTTTGTTCCTTCCTTCCAATTGAGCGTCTGTCATCCTTATCCCTCCTCGTTTTTATTGTCTCTTACAAAAACTTTTAAAAGTTCTGTATAGGTCCCAAAGACAGATTGAAGTAAATAGGTTTTCTATTCATGTTCCTTATCATTCAGGTAAACTGTTAAAATGAACTCAAATTATATTGTCAATCTTTGGCCAACACCCGGTTTTTCTGTTGTGATATAAAACTAAAAGGTACTGATACCGCCTCTTTTCTTTTTTCCTCGACCTGAACATTCAGATAAAAATTGGGTGTGTGCTCTGGTGTGATTTACTCTTTCCTTCCTATCAAACATCTATTGTCTCATCCATCTTTTCTTTTTGTTTGTTACTTTCATGTACACCTCTAATCTTCGGCACTTCTTTTGACCTTATTAATGTGTTGCTACTTGCAAGTGCCGAAAAACTTTTCTTAAATCTAAAAATTCATGACTTCCAGTACACAGGCTAAAAAAACTTGTATATTTCAACATCTACATGGTTTAATAGACGGGATTGTTTCACAAAAGGCAACACTGTTAGGGCACTGTCACAGAATTCTACACTTAGAATTCTGTGGGCACTGTCAAACTGATACATTTCTGTAATTCCCATCCTCCCCAACGATGACCCTCAGCCCAGCCCTCAGGGCTTGCTGACTGAACAAGGGGAGGTAATATAGCAACCCTTCCTCATGACTTCTGGAAACATTATTTTGGGATTCTTTTCAACCGGTTCGGTTCACATGCTTTGCTTGAGTACTCGTGAGACCAAAGAAAAAACTTATTATAGATTTTTATTTTCCAAGTAGTACTAGACTGGACCAGGAAACCTCCCCTAGAAGGGAAAGAAAACCAGTGTGTGGAACAAATAATAAAAATCTTGTAATAAAAAAGAAAATACAGTCAAACCTGCTCTTACGGCCACCTCCTTTTTATTTCCCTACAGCCACAGTGAAAAGGGATCTTAAATACAGTGGGTCGTATTTTAAAAATGGTTGGCGTTGTTTCATTGAGATGTTTCCATCTCACATGACTGTGGCTGCCAAAGGCCTACATCACAAGCACATTTAATACTTTTTTCAGGGTCTGAGTCCAAAAGCCCATTTTCTTACCTGAAAGTCTGTATTCTCTGTTTTCTTATATTGGTATTGCATGCAGGAGACCGAGTTCAGTTGCCAAGTGTGGAGAAACTTTTATCGAGTATCTCAGACTTTCTGGTCGGATGTTGTATCGCTGTCTGAGCACATGTTTTCCCCGACAAGCAGGGTCGGAAGCCCGTCTTTATGATACAAATTGTGTTGATAGGGGCCTAAAAAGAACTACAATAAATTTAAAATATTAAAGTTAGAGTCTGGTTCTTTGTTTAGAAAAGTTGGCAGCAGTGTGATAAAGAATATTATTGTACTATTATGGTTATGTGCGCAGTTGTGTGTGGAAGAGAGGATGTGTGAGGGAAGAGTGTGTGTGTATATGGGTGTGCACGCGTATGCGTGTGAGTGCATGTGTGTGTGTATGTGTGTGTGTGTGGTGAAATACCAAACCAATGTGCTAGGATCTGAACAATAAAGATGTATCTTATCTAAGAACTCGACTGTAACAAAACAAAACAGTGGTAAAAACAAAGATAGAAGAAAATCAGCAACCCTACAAAAAAAAGTTGAAAAGTCGGTCAGAGCAGTCACAAAGGAAGCTCATCTTGGCGGTCACAAAGTAATCTCACAGCGGGCCTGTTTAGTTTTTTTAAAGTTTTAGAACGAGTTCTACAGCACTTACAACACAATTAAGTCATATAGGAGCTGAACACTCGAGGTGTTACTAGAGAGTAACATACAAAGAAAGACGGAGGATAGGTAAAGATGATAGAGATGAAGGATAGGAAAGGAGCAAGCCACGCCAGAGAACCCACCAACCACCCACAATAAACCCTACTAAAAGAAAAAGTACTAAAAAAACTTTTTTTTTAAGAAAAGAAAAACTTAACTTACATAAGAATTGAAGAATAGTAAATATTTATTCATTGTCTGTCATGAAAAATGCATCCAGCAGCTATGAGTCATTCTATCATATAATTGATAGTTACAGAAAACTCATAAAAAGTACAAAAACAGATATATGTAATGAATGCAATAATTTTCATCTTTCAGTTTTCTGTTAGTGCATAGGAGAAAGCTGTTACAGGAAATGGAAATTCCTGAAGCATAGACATGATGAAGCCGTCCATAAAAAGCTTGAAACTGTATATCGAGGTATTGATTTGCAAAATAACGCATACAACAACAACAATTTTTCGGATCATCTCATTTTCAAGGATTTCAAAAGTTGAGACGTCCTACAAAAAACTAACTCAAACTGAAAATCCCTATTCATGAAAAGAACAAGCTGGCTTCACAGAACAAGATTGTTTGCTAAAAATAAAAGCCATTTCCTGCTTTTCTCAAAATGAGAACGCTCAAAGAAAAAAAAAAAGAACTTTTCCAGTAATCTTGCATAATTATAAATAATTCTTCCTTTTGGCCAATCAAGCTGTTCATTTCCTCCTAGATCTTGTTCCAATATCCACCACAGAGGGGGGAAAACGTGTTCAAAGGAGGAGAGAGTTTTTATAAACCTCAAAGTGATGATCAGAGAACAAATCAGACAGTCAGTGGCAAATTAGAAATTATCATTACTACATTATTATATCTCTAGAAAAGAATCAAGTATTAAAATGGCACAAATTCAAAAATCCACAACAAAACTGTTTTTGGCTTGTTCCAGAAACTTATCCAAACTGCATGGCAACAATCTCAGAATTCTATAATTAACACCACAAAAAACTAGGCAATTTACAGCTTTATTTAAAAACATGAGATGAATTTCAGCCTTCAGCCTTTTTGGTCATCATAAATCAAATTACTATGAAATAACAAAACTGTTTCAATTAACAGAACTACAGAAATAGTGTGTGAGTTGGGGGGATTGCTTCTACTTACAGCCAAGATTAAAACAAGCTTCCTGAATCCTTAAAACTGAAACTCATGAAGTCATCAAGTAACTTAGAATAGAAGCCTTAGAATTATTGCTTTGCTGTCACATCCACTCCCTGTATGTCTATATATAATAGTCATATTCATACCTTCCCTATATAATAGTCATATCCATTCCTTTTATGTCAATATGCAATGTAATACCAGTTGACATGAATGAAGCTAGAGATTCCCGTACATGGCAATGATGAATAGCTGAACACAAAAAAGGTACAAACACAAGAACCAACTGGTCCAATAGATATCTTGGACAGACCGAGTGATTTCACCATTTGATGTGTCTAAAATTGATTATTCTTCAAATGTCAAGCACATTTTAAGACTAGCAAAAGCACACAGGATAACTTCCTCGGGGAAAACAAAACACAATGACGAAACTACTCCTCAGTACAGAAGCTGTTCTAGAGAGCCAGTCTCCAAAAATCGGAGGAAAGAAACTGGAGTTACGAAAAACACTCAGAAAACTGTGGCTTACCATAGATCAACATCTTGTACTGAGCTTTTATAAATCAGCGACTGACAACGAAAATCACAACTAAACAAATAATGCAAATTTACAAAACAAAGCACAAAGCTTAAAAAAGCGAGATCTTCTGCAAAATAAATGGTGCTTAGAAGAAGGATACCATTCAGCAAAACCGTCATAAGAAGAAAAGTAGGTACAAAAGATTCAAGCCTCAGTCCCCCAACATCGTCTGTGGCTCTCTCACAGTTCTATGAAAATAAACATCCAACGCACAATGACTGAGAGTATCGAGACAATAAATGACAAGACACAAGTTTTTAGAATGACTGTATAATTCTTTAAAAAACCTCAGCAATGAGACAGACAGAGCTGCCTAACAAAAGACAAAGAACCAATCCAACCCAACCAAACACCTCGCTCAGCATGAAGGCGTTAAATATGCAGTTCATATTTTCTTTACTGATTTTTAAAAATTTAAGAATCACTTATAAAACTTTAAAATTATCACTTTGCTTCAAAACCCTCTCTGATTCTGTTGGTCCAAATAAACAGAAGAATTCCTGATCCCTTAAGAAGCAAAAAAGTGACTGCTTCCCAACCTTCAGCAAGATGAACATTTATCACTACAGTCAGCTGCCGGCCATTCTTTCAAGCATACAAAAAAAAACTACAGACCAAATGGGTGTCAAAGTACCCCAGGATGACTAGCACAAAGTTAATAAACATACAAGGAGGGAGCTTTGCTACACACAATGAGTACTGGTAAGTCCAGGCCTTCGATCCACCAAACAAAATAAAGTCACAAAATTTAAACAATGATCTCTTCAGCACACGCCATAAAGCAACACAAAGATCTTAAGACGCATTCACAACTTCGGTATATTTATATATATATGAATTCACTTGATGTAAATAATTTTTTTCAACTCACAAGTCAACTGTACTGATCAAACATCACAGTCTACTCATTAACAAACATATATCTTTTAAAAGTAAGTTGTGATGGTGTGAGACTCTTTATGTTGATAATGGTCCTGCTTTACATGATTATTAAGTTTGAAAAAAATTACTGTATGACTTTTTTTCCTTTACCCTGAAAAATATCTCGTTCATCAGGAGATATTGCATGTTGCAACCCTGCTACCAAAGAAGGCCACAACATTTATACTAATGGCTCTCCGCTCCATCAAGTAAAGACAATAACATGAGTTCACACTCCAAAGCATTTCTTAATTCATTGAAGTACAGTAAAACCGAAAGGAAATGCTCATTATTAAACACAATACCTCAACTTAGACTGACCAAGCTTCATTTACTACAGAAATTTTCTGACACTTCAAAGTGCTAAACTTGAACTGATTCTCTAGCCTAAGAGTGTTGATGTCTAGCTTTAGATCTTGGTTCTTTTTGTTTGGATGATAGAGGCAATGTGTCTTTGCCAGATGATAGAGGCAATGTGTCTTTGCCGGATGATAGAGGCAATGTGTCTTTGCCCGACTTGACCAGTCGATGATTCTTTTCTTTGCTGTGTAGTCCACCTACAACATAAGCAGTAGTTGCTTAAAATAAGGCCAATTCATTTTTTTGTTAACCAGGCGATATGTTCCTGATATTTTAAAAAAGGAGAATACGGTAGACACCATGCAGCACAATATGCCATGACAAATGAGTTACAAAGCTGGCCTTTTTATTACCTTCATCAATGCATGGCTGTTTGACCACAGCAAAGAAAAGAATCATCGACTGGGGGACCACAGCAAAGAAAAGAATCATCGACTGGGGGACCACAGCAAAGAAAAGAATCATCGACTGGTCAAGTCGGGCAAAATGTCCGTTCAGGCATGACCTAAAAATAATACGCCTAGTACTTATCAACCATACTTAAAGTACATTTCTACTCTGTGAATGCTCAAAATATTACCAATGCATCTTAAAAATTATCTCAAAGGATAAAATCTTTTTACTTTCCCACATCAGGAGAAATTAACTTATAAAACCTAGCTCTCAGCTACACCGAATACATCTCTAAAATAAGACAACCACAGGGATCATGATTAAGATCTCAAAGTACACTGCCCTAGATGTACAGTTTGGACAAAAATAAATGAAGCAGCATTGTCACCAAAAGAAAACCTGCCTTTGACATTCAATAGGGAAAATTAAAAAAAAACACTGTTTAATATAGAGTCTGGACAAAATTTCAACATCTGAAGCAAACAACTGTAGAAAAGGGAGAATTCTTTGTGAGTCGTGCAGACAAAAGTAGTTACTTTTGGCCTTATGGATTATAGATATGTAGGTTGAATGTGTGCAATTTATTAGTATGAAATTATAAAAGACACGTAAAGCCTGAAGAAAATGGCATCAGTAAAATCTGTAAATTTGATCACTCCTTCCATCTTCAGCCGATATCTCCATTCATGGATTGCAAGAAGTAACTCATTTTGTCAGCACCCCTTACATTATCAAACTGACAAAATAGGCTGAAATATTTTCAGTTCAGAAAATTAAACAAAAACTGTTACAAGCTTTTAAAAAAAATAAATTCTTTTAAACGTAAGAAGATATTTCTAAGTTCAAATCTGTGAGTAAACTTTTTCAGAAAAATATTGGATGATATGAAACAGGGGAAAACAGAATACAGAAAATATAAAGCATTAGAGATTACACATTGCACATTTTATAGCACCAAGTTATCGAGAAAGATAACAGCAATCGAATGTGGAGTAAACTGTTGAGATTTGTTCCATAAACATTAAAGCTCTTGCATTCATAACACCATAACATGTGGGGGGACTAGTTGATCAAATTGAAAGCCTGTTTTCATCAACACAAAGGGCTTAGATGATGGTCCCTCAAACCACAGAAGGTAGAGGTAGGAGCCAGCCAATGATTTGATACATTCTAGTGGCCACAAACAGGGACCAGGTAAATCTTACACTAACAGCGGGGGGAGGGGGGATTTATTGACTTTTGACTGACTTGTACACCACTAATACTTTTACACTAAATTTTCCTCTTTATTAATCTATCCAAGTACACTTGTTTTTGTTTTTTTTTCGAAATTGTTTTATGCCCTTGTTAGATACCAAAAGAAAATCCTTATAAACCAAGCTTGTTTGACCATGCCACTCATGAATCTCAATGATTCAAGGGGGATAATCACAAAGCTATGCCACATGTCAGTTTGTTTTGTCAAGAAAACTTAACTTTTCTCCCATAACATTGGATCTATTTGTCTTATTTTAATCTTATCAAGTGTATATAAAGATAAGATGTCTTTTTTTTTCAGTCACATTCTATAATTACGCTTCAAGAACTGGAAATTTTGACTTACACAATTTAAAAAATGAACTCACCCCTAAAGATTCATAGCTGTATGTAGTACGAACCAAAAACAATCATCTTCCCTACAGATGATATAATGACCCAGTATTCAATATCTGAGTTATTCTTATAAAAGATCATATGTGAGGCAGCGTGGCGAAATCAGGCGCTCGTCAAAACAGTGAAATCAGAGAAACTTGCACTTTTCTGGGTGTTGGATAATTTTTTTTCGAAATTTTTTTTTTACCTCAACACTTTTTATGTCCTTTTCAAAACACATTTCTGTGTGGACGTTACAGAAAAACGTTCATTAAAGGCACCAAAAAAGTGAATTTCCAGTTTCCAAGGACACTCATGCTTTGGAAGTCACCATTTTCTTGCTAATTTTACCTCTCATATTAGCAGACCACTACCTCCTTCTATTGCAAATATTTCAACTTCTAATCAAGATAGATTGGTATTTTTCGCTAAATTAAAGACTAATTAACAAGTTTTAAGATGATATTAATAACTCTCCTAAAAAATTGACAAGCGCCTGATTTCACGGCCTAGTAACACATATCTCTCTATATATGAAAAAAAAAGAACTAGATCTAGAAACTTTCACTCATAAGAAAAAAAATTACAGGATTTAAAAAAAAATATATCATTCTTTAAACTTTTTCAAATGCCAAACTGACATAGGTCTAGCTGGTATGTCAGGAATGGCAACATTTTCCCAAAAATATCAGGGAGTACAAAATGGGTCGTACCAAAAGGGTTAAAGCAACCCTGACAAAAGCAACAGAGATAATAACGTGATATAAAAAGCATCCAGGATTCCAAATCTTTATTATAAAAAATACAATCTACATTACGTAGATAAGGACTCGAGATTCTTTTCCACACCAAAATAAAGTCAAGAAATGTCTACAACTTCATTCTTTTGGCAAAACCGTGGCTAATTACAAAATCAATACAGACAATAATGAACTTTTAAGGCACAGCAAACAACAAACGAGGAGTCTGGCCAGAGAAGACAGCAGCTCCCTCTCAAAGTGGGATCTCCCTCCTCTCAAACTGGGATCTCCCTCCTCTCAAACTGGGATCTCCCTCCTCTCAAACTGCGATCTCCCTCCTCTCAAAGTGGGATCTTCCTCTCAAAAGTGGAATCTTCCTCTCAAACTGGGATCTCCATCCTCTCAAGGTGGGATCTCCCTCCTCTCAAAGTGGGATCTCCCTCCTCTCAAAGTGGGATCTGCCTCCTCTCAAAGTGGGATCTCCCTCCTCTCAAAGTGGGATATTCCTCTCAAACTGGGATCTCCCTCCTCTCAAAGTGGGATCTCCCTCTCAGAGCAGCACAACACCAGGCTCCAGGTAATCGTTCTCAGCATTTCTGGCGGGCTCCTCCCGCGAAATCTCCCAAGCCTGGCTGGCCTGTTGTTTGATGCACTCGGTGATGAGGAGTCCCTTGTTACCATGGATACCGTCCAAACACAGGTTCGTGTCCTGGTGAACGATCTTCTCATTATGTCTGTACCAGATCTGAGAGACAAAAGTCAGAAAATATGGTGAGTGAAGTTGGTGAAATGTATCCTGCTAGGTGCTGACATTTCACAAGAGAACTTTTCACATCAATTAATTAAACCTTTCAGTGCGGAGGTGTTTCCACTTACATTTGTACTGACAAGACAAAATGTCCATTCAAGAGAGATTGAAATAAAGATAAAATACATTTCTCTTTAATAAGAGTGAGCAACTGCACAAGCGGCAAATACATCTTCTAGAACGTCCTCTATAAACAAGCAAAAAAAAGATCACAAGAGAGGATACATGTATACACAACTGTGAAAAGGTTAAGGTACACCACAGCAGTAGCCAAAAGCCAGAAAAAGTTGATTTTGGTATCCAAAACCGGTTTTTCGAATTTGGACTATTTTAGTAGAGCAACATCTGCTTTATTGATTTGAAATATTTCAAAGTGTCTAAAACATCTATAAAGTGCTCACATATGCCGCCATGTTTTTTAACATTGTGTTGAAATAGACCAGTATGAACTCAATTTTCTTTTCAGTTTTCTCAAAACTATGATTTTCTTAGGGGGGTGGGTCACCTATGCAGAGATATGTCTAAAAGTACATGTCACAGCTCAATCCCACTTTGCTTGACTGTTTCTAGATAATATGTTTGCAACGCACTAAAAGATTATTGTGATATTGTAATAAGTTTTCTGACAGTGTAAAAAAGATTGACAGTATCACCCTGATTTGTGATTAATTTTTAGTCAGAGTATCGTATATGACACTAAAAGGGCAGTTACTAGAAAAGTATGAGACTTAGGAAAGTAAATCTTTACAAAGTTGCAGGTTGAATATACAGAAACACTGTGTGAAAATATCAAGGCTGTATCCATTCAATCTTTTTCAGAATCCCTGCATAGAATTTGGGTGGTGTCGGTGGCTTAGTGGTTAGGCAGGCGGACTCATAATAATCATGAGATTGCGGGTTCGGGGGTTCGAGCATCAGCACTTTACACGAATTTCCCACTTGGCTCGGTCCTTTTGGAGACGGACGTTAAACTTGGAGGCCCCGCCTCTTAAATAACCTAATAGTGTTGATAGGGGCGTTAAACCTAAACCATTTCATTCTTTAAAAAATAGAATTCAAGCGAATTTTGGTCTGCCGAACCCTTTGCATCTAAAACAATTTGAAAAATTGACAGTGAAATCATATACGGAAAGTGTGTTTGTTTCTAGACCCATACTGGTTATTGGGAATCCCAGTAAACTCAATTTAGAGCCCAAACAAAAATTTTCACTTCAGCTGTACCTAGTGTCTCTTAAATGTGTAAATTCCCCATCAGTATGCTAGTCTCTGAAGTATGCTAGTCTCTGAACATATTTTTTAGTTCTACTCCCCAGATCTGAGATGTGTGAGGGGTGGACCCTATCAAGAATGCCTACTCTATCCCAAAGAGACAGCCAAAGTGTCCTGGAAACAGGTCTGGATGAGGAGTGTTGGGAGTTTACTTTTAGTCAGCATCTATATGTAGTGCATTTCAACTTTGCGAATGCTCAAAATACAACTAATACATTTTATTAATCGTCTCAAAGAACTTGCAACACAATTAGGTCATATGCGTGCCAAAGATTAGAGGTATTACAAAGAATTGTTGTATATTGAATGAGCCAGTATGTACCAAATTAAAAGCTGATTTAAATGTTATTGTCTTAATTCACTGAGAAGTGCCGAGAGCAACCAGGAAGTGGGCGCGATAGAAGCGATCTTTATTATTATTATTATCAATATTATTCTTTTTTTTTATTACTATTAAATATGGAGAGATATTTCAGCAAAAAATGGACCAACACTACACATCCATGCTGTCGGGCTCTGATGGGCTATCTCCCGAGAAGATTCGTACAAAAGAGGCTAAAAACTGCCTAATTAAACTATCAAAGACAACTTCTATATAAATTTCACCTAAGCGTTTCATGCATTTCCATTTGCTGAATTTTGACACCATTTATTGAGATGAAGTACGGTATTTCGATCCTGCATTGCATCAACCTAAAAAAAATCAGGTTTCAGAAAATTGCGTTCAGAGTTGGCCCATTTGTGGCCGGCGCCATCTACATGTAGATATATATATATATATTCATCGTTTGTGGTATACCCACGGAGAAAAACGCAACATTACCTGGTTCTCAGCATCCTTGCAAAACTGCACCTGCACAAACCCCTGCATGCTGTGCATGTCCGAGGTGAGGCACATCCCACTGGACACGATGACCCCACGCTTACGCCACGACCACTCCTGCGATAAATAAAACAATATGCCATTGTTTCGCTGTAGTTTTTTAAAGTTTTTGTAAGAGTTTTACGGCACTTGCAACACAATAAGATCATATAAATGCCGAAGATTAGAGGTGTTACAAGAGAGTAACAAACACAAAAAAGGAGGAGAGATCAGGATGATAGATGTTTGATAGGAAAGAAGGAGCAAACCACACCAGAGCACCCGCCAGCCACCCACTTTCGCTGTAGGAAAATTACTTATGCACACAGAAATGCTGCACGAACGATGCAAGCAATTCAGAAAACGTTTTTTACACAAACACCTCTTCCTAGGTGGTTATGGATTGGACACACACACTCAGAAAGTCAGACCACAACGAGACAAGACAAAGCCTAAAATGGGACTCCCAGGGGAGGAGAAAGAGAGGAAAGCCAAAATCCACCGGGGAGAGAGACATCATAACATGACCTCAGACATCATCACGTTACAAAGAGCATAGAGTTTGCTGTTGAGCTGGGATATGCGCCATACAAAAGCTGTTTGTGATTATATTATCATGAGTATTATGATTATCATTATATATAATTACTATTATTAACATTATACCATCATCATCATTATTATTATAATTATTATTGTTGTCAATATTATTATTATTATTATTATTATTATTATTATTATTACTATTATTAATATTATCATAATTATCATTACTATTATGTTTATGAATATTATGAAATTTATTATTATTATTATTATCATAATTATCATTACCATTACGTTTATGAATATTATGAAAATTATTACTATTATTATTATTATTATTATTATTATTATTATTAATATTATTATTATCAGCAACAGACAAGCACAAACTGGCCGCTACCTGTGAGTCCTTGCCGGGTTCACACCGCCTCAGCTTGGCCACCAGAGGGAGCTGACCAGGGTCAAGGTCGACACAGTTCTCTCCCTGCTTCAGACTGCCGTAAGCAACCTCGTCGGTTATCAGTGGTCTGGAGAAAAAGAATCAGACTTGGGGCCGGGGAGAGTTTTGTTGTGTGTGTGTGTGTGTGTGTGTGTGTATGTGCACACGCGCGTGTGTGTGTGCATGTGTGTGTGCATGTGTGTGTGTATGATATGGCAAAGCATACCACAGAGCTCTGTGTGATTGCAAATAAACCAAACTGCATTAACATTATACAGGTGAGAATTATCATTTTCCCAATCACATAAAGGGACTGCCCAGCCATGCTGGAAGTTAAGTCGTTTTCCAGTCAAGTACCAACACCCAAAAAGATACTGTTTTTTCCTATTCAGGCCGGGATCCATCTAAGTATAGAAATGAAAAGAATACCTAAAATCATAACAAATCTCTGAAGTAAATTGGAATGTCAATTTCACTGCAAAAACACAAACTGAATCTACAAAAATGGCCAGTCTACAATCAAAAGAAATTTCCCCGGAGAAAAGCACCACACAAACCAATACAACGAAGATCAGGCAAAAATGAGATGTCAGATGAAAATTAAAGGAGGGGGGGAGGGGAGAAGGATAAGTAGAAAGTACCCATAAGGTTACCTGATTAGTCACAAAACAGCGTAGTGAAACAACAGACAGATGGTACAAAAACAAGAATAATGCTCGTTGTTGGGAAACAAATCCCCCTCTGGAGATTGAAAATAAAGTTGGGGGAGGGGGGGGGTGTTTTTTTTAAACAACAACAACAAAAAAAAGGAATAAAAGCACAACATAATAGCTTACTGTAGCTGCGGGTACACTGATGTAAGGAACCACTTGAAATTTTTACACTTCAATTTTCCCTTGAGTTTTCGCTGGCTGCTGACACTGAGAAAAACAATACAGGTGAAGCGTTAATAATGTACGGTGACCATAGCAATTTATGTTGCAAAGTAATTCTTTAAAAAGCACAAATGCTGCATCCACTTCTTTAATGACAATTAATTTTTTAAAATAAAAGTTTCCACTATACCAGCATGGGCAAAGTACAGCCCGCAGGACCCTGTAAGAAAAGGTCACTTACTTAAAGTATCCATCATAGACAAGCCATCTTGTTTTCTTGCCAATGCATGTACTTCACTCCTAAAGAGTTCCTACCTTTTTTTTTTTTTTTGCGTAGCTTCTTAACTCATTCGCAACGTATTATTTTCAGCTTGTGGACGATTTTTTTTCGGGAGGGCGAATGAGATGATGACTAGTGCGCAGTTCACAGGTCTTTGGGGCCACAAATTCAAATAAATATCAACGTGTTATATACCAATATTTTCAGTATGGTTTGTATAATACATCTGTAATGTTTATTTATGTATTTTTCAACTTTGGTTCCGGTAAGAGGCGATTATGCAATACAATTTTTATTGGATGCGGATCAAATTTGAAAATAAAAAATTAATAATCTTTGGTGAAACTCAAAAAATATGTTTGCACCTAGTCAAATGATACATCAAAATAACCATAAATGAATATAGAACTGGAAAATATTGAAAAGTTTGCAGTTATTTACATACATTCCATAATATTTGTACATTTGGATCATAACATCCGATATTGAAAAAAAAAAAAGTTTTTTATAATCTTGAAAAACGATCTAAAACAGAAAAAACCCACTCGTATCTTATATGGAACTATTCAGAATTGCATTTGGAATAAACCTATACATGTCTTGAGTGGTACTTTTTGTGTAATTTCATCAAAAAGTAGTGATTTTGGGGAGAAAAAAGTATTTTGACAATTTAGATCTAGACCTAGATCTGGCACTCAAAAATATAGATTTCTCAATAACAGTGCATTGGCAATATGAGTCTAATCGTATCAATATTATAAAAAAGAGTCCTACACTTCTTTAGTGGGCAAAATAATGATAGACTTTGTTGTGTAAAATAACTAAGACTGGTGTCCGGGCTATAATTTTGGCATCGCGATAAAACAAAGTCGAATAAACTACAAAATCGCGTTTCAAAACTGAATCTAAACTTCCCGTTTTCAGTTGAAATGCTTGACCCGGAAGTCAACATTATATTATGACCTTTATTTTAACATGGATATGTGGATTGGAATAGAATCTAAGCTAAAATTGAAGATTGGTTCTCGAGCCGCCGGGGGCGGCTTAGCATACTGACGGCACTTTAGCCGTGCCCCCCCCTCCCCCCCACGGCTCGGCGTAGCGAATGAGTTAAGTTGAGCAACACCAAAAACTGCCTAAAGTCAGAAATACCATCTGGTGACCCTTCACCTGCACAGAATCTGCATTGACTGGGGTACAGTTGTACACCTGTTTCAACACAAATAAGTTCTGCACAAAGGGAAGTAATTTTTGCCATGTTTAACTCTCTTTTTAAGAGTGAGTGTCATCCTGTAGTATAGTTTTGTTATGCCATGTAGCTATATTTGGAGGCTTTTGGCTATACTGGGACCCAGACAATAAATGGTGACTCACACCTGCAACGACAAATTCAAATTATAAAGCCTTTTCTTCCACCGTTAAGTAGAACAAAAGGAAACCTAAATTAATTCTACAAAATTTTATTCTTAAATTTTGTGTCAAAAAGTCTCATCCTTCTTCAATATGATCATTTCATTAGATTCTTTGTTGCCAACTTCATTTTCCAGCCTTCTTTTCACCGCATTGGCGCCGACCTGAAATAACTCACTCTGATAGTGGCTGCATTCTCGCAGAAGGCCTCACAGCGTAAAAGAACCTCTTGAATTCTTCCAGCCACACTTCTGCCAATCTCCGAGCACCTCTGTCAAGAGAAATATCAAACTAATCACATACTTTAAAAAATTATAGGCCCAGTAAAAAGGAAGGCATTATTTTAAAATATTAGTGAAACCTAAATAAAAGAGATCTATGCCTACACGGATCTACAACATTCTGTCTTTAACTATCTGTCTATTTGCTTCTCATTCATCCTGTATCTACCTACTTCTTTTCCCCTCCATTCATTTCTGCAGTGTACTGTACAGCATATTGGAGTTACTCAAAAATGAGATGGTTGTACACAAGTACATGTATACATCTAGGAGTACATCCAACAACATTAATAACACTGGGTGACTCAAATCACAAATCCAAAACGTTTGAAAAAAAATGAATAAGCAACAACCGTTTTTTTTTTTGGGGGGGGGGGTGTTTAATACGAGAAAAAAATCTAGTGTACGGTAATCAAGCTTACCGGAGGTAATTGTTGAAGATATAAAGGCGGGAACCCAGTTCTCTCCCATGTGCTTGGATGAGACCGACCCGACTGCAAGGAATTATCTCCACTTGGCCTCCACACATCCACGCACGCATCGTCAATTCTGTCAAGTGAAAGAAGCAAACATCATTACAAAGATTCTCAGCTCAGAGAAGTGAAAGTAGCAAACAACCTCACAAGGAATTGTAACTCACAGAAGTGAAAACAGTAACATAAATCTACACAAAACAACTAAATATAGATCTACATCAAAGACAACTCACTGTGAGAAACTAAAAAAGATTTCATGAGACCGAAACTACTGGTCAGAGCAAAAGCTTCAAAAAAGGTTTTCAAAGCGAAATCAATTTCTTTTCACAAACTTAGGAAAATCACAGCACCAGAGTCCACCCCCCCCCCCCCCAAAAGATGAATGCTTATAAATGCACACAAAAGTAGCATATCAACGGGACAATTCTACAGACTATTAATTTGGTTAGACAAGGCTGTGTTCGTACTTGTCCACTGTTCTGGTTTTGCTAGCTTTCTGCACACTTAACAAACTATAATTCACTCTCAAAACCAAAATGTTTGCACTGCAAGATGATTACCGTACAGACACAGAATAATATTATCCCCGTTTAACTGTATGTATACCAAAAAAGTAGAACTTAACCATAAAGATGCATCAATTTTTTAAAATAAGTGTATCATGTCAACAAAAGAAAGAATATCACAATATAAGTGGTCCTACGGAAAAAGAAGAGACGTGAAATAAAATGTCTTTCGTACCTAAATCTTCAATGTCTTTGGACATAGGGTTGAGGTCATATTTCCCTAACCAGCTGAAAAAGTCCTTCCTGACAGCCAAGACACTTCCACACAATGTCGGAGACCTGAACAAGACAAAAAGATCACAAAAATATTGTCGGAAATATTTCACCAAAAGGGGAAAAAAGAAGCAGATAATGCATGTTAAAAGTAATGATTGCTCTACTCGCCTTTCCATTCAGCTTAGTCGGAGTCCAGTTATAACAATAAATGTCAAAAATCAGAGAAAACGTTTCGGTTTTTTCCTAAAATACAGAAGACTTACTCTTTTACTTCTATATCCCTATTATGAAACCCTTCATTTTGAGGCATCATGGTGTAACAAGGTGCTTGTCAAAATAATGCAGTCAAAGAAACTGGCATGTTGCTATCTGTACGGTGACTTTTTTAAAAATTTCATTTTTTGGCTTCAACACCTTTTATGTTCATTTAAAAAGATATATTTCTGTGTGGACTTTAATGAAAAACTTTAATCAAAGGCACAAAAATTGAAAATTTTCTGTGTCCAAGGACACTCAAGCACTGAAAGTCACCAAACTTTGGCGACCATTTTCTCACTAATTTTACCTGACATCAGGTGACTCCCACCTCCTTCAATTGCAAATATTTCAACTCCTTTAATTTAAGACTGATGGGGGGTTTCTTTTAACAAAAGCAAGACAAATGAACAAACTTTAAGATAATACCATTAACTCTATATACCTAAAAATTGAGGAGTGCCTGATTCCAACGTGTCATGACACATTTGAAGTTAAATTTTAAGTTTAAAGGCTATTTACAGAGACAAAAAAGACAGACAGAAAGAAAAAGCAAAGTGAAAGAAAAGAAGAAGTGTCCTCAAGCTTTCCACATCCATAAAGATCCATTTGCAAGTACAATAAAAGTCAGTAATTAGTTCTACAACACCTGTTTTGTTATTCACAAAATACCCAGGCTTGTCTCTACACTAAGGGTACAACAAATAGAACATTTTCAAAAGTTGTACTTGTAAAAACTTACTGATGAAAGAAAGGAAAAAGGACCCAGGGCCTTACCTGATAGGAGCAGTGACATCTTCATTGGTGTGAAAAGCTAATGGAACGTCCTCCCAGCGATGCTCCAGAGTCCAATCAAAACCTGAAAATAGTGAAAGTAATAGGTAATGGAATTCTACTTCAATAATGTACTTACAAAGATGATTGTCTACACCATCACTGGAAACAATTAATCTTTACAGCACTATTTTTAACTCGTCATCTCTGGCAAGCCGCTCCCAGAGGCTAACAGTCAGAACCGCTGGCAGCAGCTCAGGCATATTCCTTTCCGACGAATTCAACCTAATTACTTTTCGGCAATTGCTGAAAACAGGTCTCTTTTACCAGGAATTCGTTCATTAGATGAAAATTTATCAAAATAGGTTCGCTTGTTTTGATTTAATGACCAATAAAGTGACGCTCTTAGGTGGAACCTGCTGCTAAATTGAAGTTCAAAGAGTGGGGTAGGTGCCTGTAACCTGCACCCTAAAATCCAATTTACAAGATGTGGTGATTTTGTTATGCTGGAATGTGATAACATTGGCAGCATAAGTAGCCAAGGTTTGACCAGATCTTTTCCTTTTAAGACAGCTGATGCTCAATCACAGGGGACTGGCTGAGACTTTTCCCTCCTCAGCCAGGAGACTCTGACACTCTTGAAGGAAGGTGGCTCTTGACAAGAATGTGTGAACTGAGCTCCTGTACTCAGCGTAGTGTATTTTAAGCCCACGCAGGTGTCATGAGGAGATCAACTACAGAGGAAGGGGATACATGCACACTATAATTACAGGCTCTGTGTTCACGTTGCTTTTTAAACGCCAAAAACATTTTGTGTCAGACAATTTATAGCAACAAAGTTTCCAGAAAGAGGAAAAGATTACTCTTAAAGGGGGTTATTTATATATTTATATGAAAATTCCATTACACCTGTTTAGACTGCTGTTAGGTAGAGGTTACTCTTATTTGGATTGCTGTTAAGTGAACACCATTGTATCATAAAATATTTATAAGACAAGGTGGGTAGAAATTACTAAAAAGCACAAATACCTCCCCTAAAAATTCCAGGCAAAGACCTGTAACCAAAAGTCACATGATCGATGGAATCCAAGATGGGGGACACAAGACTCTTTGGACTCTGTAAATAGAACATAAAAAGAGATTATATAATCTGTGTGAGAGTCAAAGAAAATCAAAACTTCATGAATTTACCAAAACAGGGCACTGAGGTCTGGAGGTCAGAATAAAAGCAGACATAATTACCTTACAATGACACTGTCTTAAGAAAAGTTTTATGGTATTTGAAAAACAAGACAGTCACATTTAGAGGTGTTACTATAGAGTATCATTCACAAAAAAAGAAGGAGGAGAGATAAGAACGATGGGAAAGAAGGAGAAAACCACCCACAATGACATTGTGAAGAAACTCAAGCTTCATTGGTCACTCCTTTGAAATAAATTTCTACATTCACCTCTGAAAAAAATAGAGCATACTGAGGAATCTTAAAAACCTAAAAAAAAACACCAAAAAAACCTTCATAAACATGACACAAATTAGATGTAAGAGTCTAACATTAAGTTTGACATGCCATCCCTTTTCTTTCTTACTCTTTTTCTTTAAGGGAAGACACTATTGAGACAACAGTTATTGCGATATCCTGGAGATAAAAGGTGTTGAGTTTTAAGTTTTAGTGAGAGTTTTACGACACTTGTAACACATTAAAGTCATATAAGAGTCGAAGATTGGTTACAAGTGTTACAAGAAGTAACAAATACAAAAAAGGAGGGGGAATAAGGACGATAGGTGTTTGATAGGAAAGACGGAGCAAACCACACCAGAACACCCGCCAACCATCATTGAAAGGGGTTGAATAAGATATTCTGATAGACTCTTTAAACCTTCAATCCGGTTCGGTAGCAATACAGGGTCAGATGGGGGTCTCAAGCCTATAAAATTATGAGGTCCAGTATACCAAATCTACCACAAGTTCAAGAGATTTGGCTTCGAAATGATCTGTTAGTCCAGTAGATCATTGAAACATCCAAGAAAAAAATTATTAACAGGAAGATATAAATTATGAATCACCTGGAGGATGCGAAGCAAAAGGGGAGACAACCAATTGACGTTGACCTCAGCCAAGCTATCGACAAAGACAATGACGTCCCCTGATGCTGCTTGCATGCCCTTGACCCTGGCAGCTCCCCGTCCTGAGGAACAAATCAGGGCAACCTTGAGGTGGACATAGTACTCACTTTTATTATAATAATAATAATAAATAATAATGATACGAGGGCCGCCAAGTAAACTATATTAAGTCATATTTTTCAAATTTTTACAGGAGAGACAAAAAACGGATTTTCTTGAAGCGTTTTTGGTGGATAAACTTCATTTTCAAAAGGGAGCCTAATGTCATGCACTTGTAGGCTCCCTTATGAAAATGAAGTTTATCCACCCAAACCGCTTTTTTCAAATCTGCTTTTTGTCTCTCCCGTAAAAATTTGAAAAATATGACTTACCATAGTTTACTTGGCACCGCTCGTAAGTAATAATAATAATAATAATAATAACAACAATAATAATAATAATGAGGATGATGACAATAATATTAAATATTATTATACTAATCACCAGACCACTAGCACCATATTACTTTACTTTTATTAGATTCAGGTTGTTTATCCATGACATTATAGTTATACAGTTCATTTGTTGAATAAGGTCACATTTCACTAAGAAGATGATGGTGCCAGTTGTCTATTTAGGCTATCACACCCGTAATTGTGAGACTGCAGATTTGGGGGTTCGAAAGGCATTTAACTCAAATGTCCTATTTGTTTTACCCCTTTCGGAGATAAACCTTCACCTCTAAGGTTATTTTTGATAGGGGCATTAAATCCGCATTATTTCACATTTTCTATGCAGCTAATCGCGACGATGGTAAAACTGACACAGATGTCGAAGGAGCAGCCCGCTTACAAGAACACCTTCAACTATTCACAGCAATGAAGAGTGGATCGGGACCTATTAAAAAAGTTGTCACAAGGAAAATAATCTTCAGTCAATGTAGGACTATGCACTTGTGAACGCTGTTATTCTTAATAACTTAAAAAATTGAGCAAATCCATATCCATATATACACACCTTATTCACACAAAAATTATTCCATCAGACAAAAGAATTCTTCAGTCTTCAAATGCAAAGTATTTCTTTTTGTATTGGAAAAGGAGATGGAGGGAGACCCAGAATGAACTAAAAATCATGCTTCCTGTGCTTGATATACCTTCAATGGAAAAATACATAAATGAACACATCAAATATACATCTACCTCTTAAGGCAAATTCACCAGGACTGACTTTTAACAAACTTTCAAGCTACAGGTTTAAGGCACAAACCTGTGGGTTGTTCATTCCTAATAACTTGAACACCAGGCAGCTGAGAGAGTAGGTGCCCATCTTCAGCTGTGAAAAACACAAAATTAAGTTCAATCAGTCAGTGCGCTCGGTTTTGCTCTGTAATTGATTTTTTTCTTAATTTTGATCAATTCTGCCTAAAGTGGCCCCTTTTCTCCTTGACAACGGGTGGCTGTCTCAGGCAATTTCAACTGTATTGTGTGTACTGAAGCACTCTATTAATTTCTTTTAAAATTCTCAACCACCTCTGTGTAGGAAGTTCCTAATCATCAGTTCACTTGTTTTGCCTCTATGGCTGTCAGTCCGTATTTAGCAGTATAGCTATTTGACAATATAAGAGAGTACATATATCAGTAGGTTTCATTGTCTGTACATATGAATGCTCATCCAAATAGAAATGAATGACAATAAATAGAGCTTTGGTTGAGATGGGAAAATATAATGGGAAAAGGAAACAGCAAACCTGAACCAACCACGGACAAATATACTGCCTAAAATATTCAACATACTTTTACATCATACCATTGTTTTTTATTCAGTTTTCAACTGATCAAAATGTAGCATTTCCAAAGTAAAGTACTATTTTAGCATTCTTTGAAAATCACAGAACAAGAACATTTTTTCACAGGACTGCCCATGAAAGCTGCATTTGTGTAAATATGAAACTAAAGCCTACCAAATAAAAGACACTTACCGTTTCTGGAACCATCATCAACCAAAATTATCTCACGAAGGGTGACAGGGCTTGACTTTGTCAGAATACTGCAAACAGCAAAGGCATTCATCAATGTTTAGACTTTCATATCAAAAAGCAACATCTTAGATCCTCCATGATATTAATCACAATTCTTTTTCCATAACTGACTTCATGCATCTGACAATACCACATTCGACATATTCACAAAAAATTGCCTCAACTGTTTATGAACAGAACTGAGTTACAATTTAATTTTTAAAAATTATTACTCAAAATGGTAACTAAACAAAGCTAAGCAAGGTCTAAAGAGTTTAAGAGACTGGTTGGTGGGTGATCTGGTGCGGTTTACTCCTTTTTTTATTATCAAACATCTATTGTCCTTATATCTCTCCTTTTTTATGTTCGTAACTCTCTTGTAATACCTTTAATCTTCACTTGTTGGGTTCCTGTGCAATAAAACATTTACTAAAACTAAACAAAATTTAACCACCGCAGCATACTATACCTGACTATGTTCCTCAAAAGGACAGACCGGTCTTCATCCCTGAACGTAACAATAATACTTGGTGAAGGCAGCTCATGCTTTATGGATGAAGTTACAACACCACAACTGAAATAATCAAAGGATATATGATGCATCCTTTGAAAAACCACAAAAATTCAATCTTTAGATATTCATCGAACACTTCATTTCATTATCAATAAAGATAGAAGAGTACCATTGTGATTGATGATTAAAATAATTCGTTATCTTTTTATTTGAGCAGTAAAAATTATTATATTTCTTCAAAAAGCTCTCTCTCTCTCAGAAGCGAAAAAATACAACGTACATATGACAAGTAACCATACTACAAGAATTTGATACCAACAAGGTAGGCCTTATTTCTATTTTCGGTTATGAAAAATATTCATTCATTTCAACAATCAATATGACAGACTCTATCAAACTCCATAAAAAAGCTTTAAAAAAATTTTTTTTTAACCAAACTGCTATGACATAACGTAAAAAAAAAGCTTTGTTTTTCTCAAATATTCGAGTACCCATTACATAAGTCGCTGTTATTCGAATGCATAGAAATATGCCAATAGTTCTATTTCCAAAACATCTTTTCCTCAGTGACAATAAGCACAAACAGAGCCTATTAAGATACATCTAATCATGATTCCAGCTGAATATTTTTCAACAATATATATAGTGTATCTTTGTGAAGACCCATCGCATCACAAAGAAATGGGACATTATATCTATACATTTATGACATGGGTATCCATGGTAACATAAGAGAAAAAATTGGGAAGAACACATTTTTTGTGACCTCAACAGCTATAGCAAAGTTTACAGTAGTAGGAAGTAGTTAGGGAAACACTACCTTGCATGTCTTAGGTCAGGAAGACTTCTATTCGGCTTGACTGCGCGGCTGTTGACAATATTATAACCATACCGTCGAGACAGATCTTGCTTTGCAGTATCAGGTGCAGATTCAACATAGGACAGGTGTTGGAGGAGTGACACATCAAAGGATGACTGAAGAAAACAAAAGCATCAATCAAAATTAACCTAGTGCTGGTCTCATAACTTTCTGCAATGTTGAAAGAAAGGCTTCATTTTTTTGGGAAGGACTCAAATTTTGAATTTTGCCCAGACTGCCGCCCGATGGTTAAGGGACCTTATTCTCTTTTCATTTTTAGAATTCATGACAAGGGATCTTAACACTTGGTCACTTGGCACAATAATGCGAAAGTGAAAATTATCCGTTCCGGTCACCTGGCGTAGTCTCCCGTGAAGTCCATTGCAGTCACTCTCCTGGCTGGGTGACCAAATGGGTTGTACTGCTGGCTGTGTGACTGCAAAATTTATTAAATGTGCCGAACTTTCACAGGATACCTCTAAAATATTACGTCCTTCACATATGATATTATATAGCAGCTTTTCCCCATCCATGAAGAAATATCTGGCAGGCCCTGACTCAGTCCAATGAAATTCGGTTAGCGGTGTGCACTGACTTCGGGGTATTAGACCAACCCCTAACCACATGCTTCCCCCCCCCCCCCCCCCGCCACACACACACAGAATGTACATGGTGTTTTTTGAATTATCAACCTAACCCTTCTCAATTCTATTCAATTCTTCTAGAAGGCAGACACTACTAGATCTAGATCTAGATCTAGTCTTTGTTTACTCTCTCACCCCCCAAAAAAATTACATTGGCTGCGTGAAGGTAGATTATAACAATTATTTCTGAGCATGAAAATGGAAATGTAGGCCTACACTTTTATATAATTTATAAAACGAAGTGACTATTTCTCCGAACGTTCTGGAAAATAAACCTGAACTCTATTTCTCCGAACGGTTTCCGATCTCGAGATTGTTTGGGTTATTTGCGAGATTTAGGCACCATCCTTTCATTCTGCCATTCTGCAAGGACTGGGAAGAAGCATTTTTTGCATCAAATTCAATTTCTAGAGCGAGAGATTTTTAAATGTCTGAATATTCAGATACTAGTTGTGGTTGGGGCAACATTCCTGGGCTATACCAAAGATAGTACAAGACAAGATGGGTCACTTCTCTCTTTGAGCCAATTAAAAAAGAGTCCTCAAAATTTGGTGGCGCCCTCTTCACAAAAGCGCACTCTTTGCGAACAGAGTTACCCTACTTGAGTTTTAAAAAATCAAAGTGAAACTAGCAAGTTTTGGGATAAATTTCGGAAGAACGCTTTTTAAAATGGTTACGCTGACAAAAACCTCTTCCGGAGGAAAAGGAGATGGTTTTCTTCGTTTAATTTGACTTTAGAATGAAGGGCGAGAGGACATTAAAATTTAAAAAAACCTAAAACTCCGCACTGAACGTACCCGAACTGCTGATGAACAGCAGTCGATCTGCGCACGCAAGGAGGTGCTATTCCTATTCTTCTTCTGGAAAAACGAAAGAGAGCTTCAAAACAGACTGCAGCGCCATCTGAAGCAACTTTAGAGCATACTTCCTGCGGACACTTTTTAGGCTGAGTGGCCCATCTTGTCTTGTACTATCTTTGGCTATACTTCATTTGAAAATACCTTCAAAGGCTACAGCGAGAAAACAAGACAGCTCGACCTTGGCAGTAACCTATTTTGCATTTAGTCAACCAGCAAAAACTAAAATCCTTATGTAAAAAAAAATCCCTCCACGCCCCCCCCCCCAAACCCGTTCACACCTTACACACACACAGACACACACACACACATGCACACTCACACACGCACACTCACACACACACACACAAACACACAGGCCACTCCATTCGATTATCATCAACAAATCTCGAGAACTGAAACCATTCGGAGAAATTTAGAGCTCAAGTTTATTTTCCCAAACGTTCGGAGAAATAGAGCCGGCCTTCATAAAATGTCTCATAAGACCTTCTTTCTTTCATCATTGGCTTCCTTTCAATTTATTTGCATTAGAATCTGAAGAATATTTAGACTGACCCAGGGCAAAAATGTCTTTTCCATTTCCACTGACAATGAATAGGGCCTAGATCTAGGTGACACGAAGACAACTTTTTGAACTTACTGGCAGGTCCCGGTGTGTCATGCTCCATATTATCTGCCAGAAAATCAGAGCAATGCTGCACAATAGCAGGAACACCAGGAGCACCACGCACTTGTTTCTTCTCATTGGTTTCATCATAAATTGAAAGTGAGCTTACAATGGCATTTAATTTTATGCTATGTTTTGTCCAACAAAATAGCAACATCGTATCGATAGGTAGCTTTATTTTAGAAGGCAACCGCTGTTATGTCGTGGCCTTGTTCTTCTGAGTCTAGAGCTTCTATTGATGACGAGGATTACATCGGCCAGCGAATAGTGCTATCGTGGATAGAACTATGTCAAAATCTACACGTTTCACTTATCACAGTGCGGGTGAGTGGTGTCCGAAGTAGCAACACATTTCCGGGCGCTCACTCTTATACAGCACTGGTGTGCAGCCACAAGGCCACTGTTCGCCTGCACCTCAGTTGCCAACACAGCACATCAATTTTTTGGCACCGCGTGTTCGGCTTGCTCTTTGAATGACGCCACGCCCCCATTTCCTACATGCTTGCCTCCCTTATTGTTTACATACACAACATCAATGCTTGTCAAGGAAACGTAGCTGGGTAAGCTTGGAAGCGTATTGTGGAGAAAGATCAAAGGCGCAGTTCCCCTTAGTAACCAAAAGGAAACAATCGTAATCTAGAGAGACGAGAATATGTCATCTAGATCTACTTTGACGATTGGAAACATTAAAATATTTCAAAGGAGAAAAGAAGACCTCTATAGTATAGATCTAAGCTATTAAAGTAAAAATAGGCTAATAAGAATCTGCTGACTGCTGATGACTGATGAACGAATTGCACAGCCTTGGTTTTTGATTATTCTGATTTATCATACACAGGCAATGACCTTGGTATTTTCGATGGTTCTATTGTAGGCCAGGGTTTGTTTTGTTTTGTTTTTAAATGAAACTGACAGGTTTGCAGAAACACACCCAGTTCCCAAATCTCGTCATTAATTTTTTTCGAAACTGCAGCAGACCGTTGCGAAACCTACCTTTGTGCCAACCGAGTCCCAAGTAGCCTAAGCCTACGCTTTCATCACGAGTCGCTTTTTTGGAACTGACGTGACCGGTTCACCACTGTAGGTCGTGACCTGCCCTTTGAACTAGGCCTAGAAAGTAGAAAGTTATTGACTAAGCAAGCGTGGAAGTAATAAGGTGCCAGTGTGCGAGTGTCCTGCTGCAAACCAACCGGCTTTCGCATTGAAGCATTTTGCTTGCCTTTGCAATAATAGAACATCTTCTACTTGATCTTCAAAATGGCTCAGATTTTTGGAATTGATCATAAATATGTTGCTGTATCCACGGCGGCTTTGTCGATAGGAGTTGCAGCGTATTCCATGTACAAGTATAGGTCGATGGTAGCAGCAGTCAAGAATGTTGTACCCGGCTCTGAAGTCTACGAGTCTGAAAAGCTTCTGGGCGAATACTTAGTGTTTCATTTTGGTTCTCCAGAACAACTAATTCCTTATCCTTTCGGGCCCAAAGACGCTTTGGATTTCCCCAAAAGATGTGCTGAGCTTTGTCTTAAACACTACAAACCACAGGTAAAGTTTGTGGTCAGATATTGATTGTAGGCCTATTGTCTTTCCATATTATAATAACAAATAGGCCTAAAGGCCTTATAACAATGACACAGCAAAAGGCAAAAGTTAGATCCAGACTACCGGTTATTTCACAATTTATAGATCTTGATTTTTACCTCCAATTATATAGGCTAGGCCCCTATTAATTTTAATTTTCCAGTGAAGGTTTGCAGTTTGCATACAAATTTTAGGGGCTTTTTTTCTATGGACCAGGGACATGGAGATTTTTTTCCCCGTTATGAGCTTTTGGTATCATTTGTATCACTTTGTTTTATATTTAAAAGCAAACAGTACGCTAAAATCGATCTGCTCTATATGTGTATGGTTTTATGTATATGACCATATGTATGGGCTTTTGTGCATCATTATCAGGAGACAGAGCGATTGAACCAAGTTAAAGTCAAAAGTTCTCATGAAAAGACTAGGAGTATAAAACTAAAACGACTCTATAATAGACAACTCGCTACCTAAGAATTACAAAGGTCTGACATTTTGGGCTGTTTTGAGTCACTAGAATCTAAGTCCATGAGGTCAGAAACCAAATACCTCGTCAGCTATCAAAATAGCAAGATTATTCAGGATATTTATCGAGATATTTAAAGAATTGCATTTTTGAAAAAGATTGACTTGTGAAACTCAAATTTTTTTTACATCAAATATCTCAAAACTAGGTACTGAGCTTTGTAATTTTACCGTAGTGATAAATTGATATACAGTCGAACCTGCCATGACGACCACCTATAATACAGCCACCTGTGCAAATGGCTACTTTCCTTTCCCCCCCCTTGCTTTTTTTCTACATATTTTCACTGTGTAAAACAGTCACCTGTCGTTTAACGTGGCCTGGGACACCATATTTTATCACACAACCCCTACCACCCGAAATAATAACACAGTCTGTCTTAGACAGCCGACCCGACGTTTTGACATAAATGATGTTTTGACTCCTGACGTTGTGGATGAGTCATCATTGTCCAATCACCTGTCGTTGTTAGATAGTCCCTCCAACCGATCATGTTGCCTAGGCCCCTCCCACTGTTGACCAACAGGTAGCAATAAATTTTCAGCTGCTAGTGAGGTAAGCATGTGACCCTTCATAACCCATAAGCCCCACCCACAGCTCATACACAAATCGTAAGTGAGATGAGTGTATAATCACTGTTTACCCAGTTTGCAACAAAGTAACAATTTTAACAATGGGCGTCAACATGAATTTGTGACAGAAGCGTCTCTCGTTCTCTGAGTGATAGCGACCCATGTGTTTGTTTTTTACCATGGCACTTGGTCTTCCTTAATTGTCTGACACATTTCATTTTATTGTCACCCTTGCACGAAATCAGCAACAAATAAAAAGCAAACGAAAACCAAACCAACAGAAACAACAACTACTACTACAACAACAACAACAACAATGTGGCTATCTTCGGTTGGGATATTAGAAAGGAATGGTTTGTTTTCTTCAATTTGATCAATCCTTTTTGTTCCAAGTTCAATCCTACCTAAGACGGCCACCTGTCTTAGGGGGTCACTTTTCTCCTTGACAGTGGGTGGCCGTCTTACACTGGTTCGACTGTATATATTGTTACTTCAAGGCAGTGAATACCCTGTTTGTGCACAAGGAATGATTGAAAGTTTTACAGAACATTACTCGTGGCCTCCAACTCCAAACCCAAAGTTTGGTGGGCGGTTGGCGGGTGCTCTAGTGTGGTTTACTCCTTCTTTCCTATCAAACATCTATCGTCCTTATCTACCCTTCTTCTTTTTTATGTTTATTACTCTCTTGTAACACCTTTAATCTTCTGGCGCTCATATGACCTTTTGCAGTTGCGAACACCGTAAAACCTCTACTAAAACAAACAAAAACCTGAAGTTTTCTTATTGTATTGTTTATTGTTGCCTGGCATTGTCATTCTCATGCAAACCATTTTATTATCTCTTTGTGGCTGAACGTTCCTGCCTGTCGAACCTCTGTAAATGTAAAGTGGAATGGCAAGTGCTGCAGAAAAAAATTCCAAAAATTTTCCATCTCAGACAGGGGAATTTAGGGGGAGATTGTGGAGGGAAGTTTCAGAGGCTCAACCGGTGGGATCAAGGATCATTTATCCAGTCAGCAGGGCTGAGAGGTCAAGACTTCACGATTTTCAAGTGCTATCCCCTCTGACAATGGCATGCGTCAGTAATACTTGTTTATTGCCACCAATGCTTGCATCTCATAGGACCATTGTTTTACCCATTAAAAAGAGACACGTTTGAACATCTCTTTTACTTCCACCCTTAGCCCCACCCATTGGTGTTATGAGCACAGTCAACCAAAGTCCAATATGCCACCCCTTCCGTGCATGTAACAACAATTCGAAGAACTCCTTTTTGGCTAGTTGTATGATAAGGGCAGCAGATATTGGTCAAACTAATTTCACAACTCTGGTCTCTGGCTACCCATGAAAGTTTGTGTGCTGGAGTGCCACTCAAGCTCTTTCACTTTCACAGGCACTGGTGAGATTTCCCACCCACACCACCCTATCCGCACCACTAAGAGCTCGCATGGATGGGGTAATATCTACCCCCAAATTGCACACCTACTCCCTTTCCTTGCCTGGCGGCATGGCGTTAAGGTTAGAGCCAATGATAGAACCAAACTTGTTCATTTTGTTTCAAATGAGGGCTGAGAAGGCAAAGGATTTTTCGTCTTAGACGGAGTAAAAACCTCCCGAAGGGAAGAAATTTCTCTTTCCATTTCCGCATGAGACAGGTTTCCGTTTTGCAAAGGTAATTATGGAGGAACTTATCAAACGGGACCAGGAAGATTCCGTTGTGACAGGTTTCCATCTTACCCAGGTTTCTATTCATTATTATAACAGATTTGAGTGTACTTGATTAGAACAAAAATTATAGTATGAATTTGTTTTCCTTTGTTGTGGTACTGTGAACTGTACTTCTGAAAAGAACTGAAAATTCATTCTGAATTTTTTTTTCAGTTGTTGCCTTGTCACTTAGTTATACTGGTTTATTCACAATCAATTATATGATCTAATTATGGTTTTTCCTGTTCATTTTATCTTAGGAAGGTCTTCCGGACAGGGCACTGGACATCGGATGTGCTGTTGGGCGCTCGTCTTTTGACCTGTCAAGAGGAGTGAAAGAAGTGATCGGCATTGACTATAGTCAGTCGTTTATAGATGCTGCAAACACATTGAAGCAAAATGGAGAAATGAGCTACCAACTTGTTCAAGAAGGGGATGTGTTCACCCAAGCTGTTGCCAAAGTAGAAAAGGATGTTGTAAGTTTCTTTCTTTGATAATAGCAAAAAAAACCCACTTACTTACCTGGTTATAGGGTTGGAGAATAGGTATCATCAAAGGCAGTACAGTGCCTGAACTGCTCCTCCCTCCTCTTCAAGATCCATGACGGGATTGACATTTTTATGTCAAGTTTTTTAACTTTGATGGAATCAATCATAACAGATTGGTACTCCGGAGAAATAGAAAAAGTTTTAACACAGATCTCAGTGTGTCACATAGACACAGAGCTGTTAAAGTACTTTTAAAAAGGTACTTAAGTACAAATTTAAGTACAATCTAAAATATGTACTCAAGTACAGTAAAAGTACTTTCCTGTAAAATGTACTTGAGTACAAGTACTTTTTTTTTAAAAGTACTTAAGAGTACATTTTGAGTACTTTCTGCTAATATGCTAAAACACTTCAGGGCTAATGCAAAACATCATATAGAATAACATATCAAGTATATTTGACAAATTAGGCCATTTATTACTAATAACGTAAACTGTATACAAAATAATGGAAACACTGAACGTAGGTGGAAAAGGTCCGTGAAATTGAAAAAAAACAAACCACAAACAAACAGACACAACTAGTGAGTAAGTGATATTATGAATAGAACTTGTTTGAGCAAGACAATATGATCAAATGTAAGTTAGTCTTAGAGGTCGGAAAGTAGGAAAAGTATCCAAATTGGAAAATGTAGAGACAAAGTTGCTCTTAAGAAAATATAAAATTGATGAAAATGGCCTGCAAAAAAAATGGAAACGTGAATTGAATTCTTCATAAACAAATCCTCAAGGAATCAAGGTAGCCTTAAGCACAAACCACACAAAAAAGTTAAAAAGAAATTAAGGTAGCCTAAAAAATTGTTACATTGATATACATTGAGAACTCAGTTTCAGTTTCAATTGAAATTATAATAGTGGTAAGACAGATTTTGGTCACACTGTGTAGTCCACGGCGCCCACAGCAAACCAAAATAGGCCTACATGTAATTTCCTAGTCTAGTAAGTGTAGTGTAACCAAAAATTCTCTAGTAGTCTCCGCCTACGATCTCAGTGCTCGGGAGCAAGGGAAATACGGGATCTTAACCGACAAAGCCAAGGAAGAATCTACAGTGACCCATGAACTGACGTGCCTCTGGGTGGGTTTATGACATATGGCGAGCAAAGAGTGGTCAAACTTGATGACCAATCACAGTAGCATGGTGGCATGAGGCATGCCATAATATTGTACCGTACACTCATTAGCATATCGTCTCGAGATCTTTATCTGCGTTTATCCAGTTGCCCCTCCCCTTTACCTGTCCAAAAATTGTAGCCTTTCATCTCTGATTGAGTCCCCCCACCTTTGTCGTTACGTACCATTACGCTGTGACCGCACCAATTAAAATTCAGGTTGTCTTGCAAATTCGGGAATAGAGAAAAACTGCCTTCAACTTCAATGGTCAGGGAAGAGTTCACAGTTGAATGTGATCCTGCCTGGAGTGAACTTATAGGCCCTACCCACCCAGCGAGTGATGTCAGTTCAGGTGGCGAGCTCAGATGCGAGTGCGATGTTTGGGGAAAAGAAATGCATCGGTCAGTTCACATCTCGGTGTGATCGCGTCTGGGGATCATTGTACCGTTTCATTGTGTTTTACAACGCTTGTGATCACATTCACGAGAGTGGTTGATCTTTGACGCGACGGGCAGTTCTTTGATCTCAACTTTTAACTCTTGGTTGATCGGCTGTGCCCGCCCGGGTGTTTGTTCCGTAAATTATGATCAGAAATGCCGGCACTTACTCTTTCATTAAGCTTCAAAAGTGCTCAAAAGTACTTTTATAAAAAGTATCGGAGTACAGACAAAATTGTGTCGATAGTGCAGTAAAACATCTACTCAATCAATCAATCAATCAGAGTACAGTAAAAGTACTGGTTCTCAAAATGTACCGGAATACAGTAAAAGTACAAAAAATTGTAACATAAGTACAACTACTGGAGTACTTGTACTCCGTTACAACCAGCTCTGCATAGACACATGGCCAACCAAAACAATCTTTGGACCCTTACTTTTCTCTGTGGAAGGATGAGAAAGAAGACTTTCCTAAATAAAATACAAAAATCTAGTATAACCGCATGCCTTGTCTTCACATATCTTTTGTTTCATCATTGAAACTTAAAAGACAACAGTCATTATAGTTTATTACAGTGGAATCCTGTTATAACGAGAGGTAGGGGACCGGTGCGAAATGTCCCTTATAGCAGGATTCTCGTTACAAGGGATCCAGTTATAAATTCAAGGGAAATGGTAAAGTTGGCTTAATCTATGAGCTATGAGTCTGGCGTTCTGTTTATTCCTTTTTGTATTTCCCCTGATGATGATTTGTTCAACATGATATCTAGGTCTTACTTGATCAAATATTGAATCAGGTTTCTTTCTCTAGCACTAGCAATGTTGACAGCTCGGCGTTGGCGATCAGAAAGAAGGGGCTCTGGCTCTAGGCTAACTCGCCCGCTGTGTTGTCCCCCACCCCACCACACCCTGTGGTGTGTTGCGTCTGCTTGCGCACGTCACACAGTCACTCCATCTATCACAGCATTGTCACGATTGTGACCTCTCCATCCTGCACCAGAGAAGTGAGAGGCACGGTATGCCTAGATATTCTAGACTGGGCTGGCCTATCACGCGATGCGTTCTGCTTGTCTGCGCATGCCACACCCTCCCCACTCATTCGCTCCAGCCTCCATCGTTGGTTCACATGGGCTCTCCCATTCTTTGTTTCGCTGAATCACCAACAACTTTCTCAACTGGCGAGGTTTTATAATGTTTAATTGGTCTGTGCACTGTGCACAGCAGCAGCAATATTCCGTTAAAATGACTCGCACGACTCTCTGATTGCGCAATAGCAGTATTTTATTTACAAAGATAAAGAAGGAGAAAAAACGGGGTTTTAGAATAGTGTCTTTATAACAGACTTCTCGTTGTTTCAGGACTCGTTATAAGTGGACTCCACTGTACCTTCCAAGTGTGGCTTGAAATAAGAAGTTGAATGAAGTAAGGTATGATTATTTGCTTAAAGTGTGGTTTCTCTTCATAACATTTTAATCATATATTCATTATAAGATTACTTTGTTATTCATTGCACTCCTTTGGTTCCTACAAGTTGCTCATGCTCAGGTAGGTAGGCCAACTGATGGACATGAAAAGCAGTCAATGGGAAGTCATTAAAAGAAGAGAAGTTTATAAAGTACAAAGAAACAATTTTAATGAACAAGGTCATTAGGTCTGTGTTTTGACGTTTTGTTAAAACGACCGTTAAATTTCTTTCTTTCTTTCTTTTTTCCGAAACAGGACCGAAGCCGAGTCAGTTTTGAACAAGGCGATGCTTGTGATTTAAGATCATCACTGGGCCAGTTTGGTGTGATACTTGCTGCAAATCTGGTCTGTAGACTCCACCATCCTAAGGAATTCCTGAAGAGGCTGACATCACTGTTGCCTAACAGAGGAGGAATCCTGGTGATAACAGCCCCGTATACTTGGTTAAGAGATTTTGCGAATAAGGTGAATGTTATGAGACTTTGTTCGTGTGTGGTTGGTGGGTGCTCTGGTGTGGTTTGCTT
This sequence comes from Aplysia californica, assembly GCF_000002075.1. Lineage (NCBI taxonomy): Eukaryota > Metazoa > Mollusca > Gastropoda > Aplysiida > Aplysiidae > Aplysia > Aplysia californica. Next base: position 284,439 of record NW_004797696.1, read on the forward strand.
CTTCTTTCGTATCAAGCATCTATCGTCCTTATTTCCCCTTTTTCTTTTTTATGTTTGTTACTCTCTTGTACAAGTAACACCTCTGATCTTCTGCGCTCATAAATCATATGACCTTATGCAATTGCAAGCGCCGTAAAACCTTTACTAAAACTAAAACTAAAGACTTTGTTCCTCCTTTTTATTCCATGTGTAGGTTTTCCTCTGAGGGGCAGTGTCCCAACAGTTAGGTTCCAGAGAAGAGTCGTGTCTGAAATGGGCTATTATAATTGATTTTGTGGATTGATATGGGTCAGGGGTCAGTTGGATTTGGTTTTTTTCTTATTATAATATTATCTCTCTGGGTTTTCCGTTCTCATCTATCAACAGGTAAAATTTTGCTAACTGGAATGCTATTAAGATTCAATTCCTTTTTTGGGGGGTCCTGTGTCCTGATTTGGTGCCAGATATTTGGTCGCTTTTAAGCACAAGGGGCTATCCCGAAAAATGCTGTTTTGAAAAGATCGAAGGTAAAGTTTTTGCCCATTGTTCAGTTTCTTTAAAAGACAAGGAGAGTTTTCTCTACTACCAAACAAATATACTCACCAATGAAACCAAACTTCCCCTATAGGTAGGGCAATGCCCACTTTTGGTGTAGGTCAAGATTTCTGGAAACCCCCAAAATCTGGGTTGGCCCGCTTGTCCTTAAAAGTAAAAGCGACCATTTGTAGTTTGCATAGAAAAATGTGTTTACTTGATGAAACTTATTATTCTTCAAGAAAGAAACTGGAAACACGAAAATTGTTTGAAAATAGATGATGATAATGATGACCAAATTGTTGAGAACAATGTGCAAGATGAATCTTGATATTAGTTTTATTCTTCATTTGATGCCAACTCAAGGATACCATCAGTCTGTCCTGAGGGGCAGGACTCAACAGTCATTCCCTACTCCATGCATAGGATGGCCAAAATTTTTCAATTAGTTTCACCTTCTTTCCTGTTCTGTAACCATGTTCTGTTGTCTGCTTTTGTCTCCACTTTCTGCCCCCACCCCCACCCGCCCTGTCCTCTGGGCTCCTGATTCTTTCTGCAGCCTTTCTACTGCTACTCCTTATCTCCTTCTTACTGCTGTCTTTCAGCCACACCCATGATCTTAGGGTAGGTAAGATCTAACACCTAGCCTTCTCGGATAAGGATGAAAAATCTCAGAGGTCTTGTGTGCAAGTTGCGCACATTAAAGATCCCTTGGTCGTCCAAAATTGATAAGAGTAGGCTTCAGCTGCCACCTGAACAAAACTGAAAAATAATTCCTACCAAACTAAAAATAGAAGAATGCAGAATCATCCATTGCCTGACAAGCCTCCTACTATGCTTTCAGAACTTCAAAACAGTGAGAAGAATGTGGCAAATAACTTTTTAAATGATTTTCATAGTCAGTACCATTGTGTTCAGAGGTTGACCATCGCTGAATGTGTGTGCTTCCAAGCCATTGCTTTCTGCAATTAGTCACAGATCCCAAGGTACTTATATTATAGTGGGACCTTGTCAAAAGCCTGAAAAACCATGTCCAGTCGACCAAAGAATTACAAAGACGCCTCTTCTTAAAATGACAGCAGCAAATTCATCAATTATGTACAACAAGGCAATGCATGTAAAGCATGCTGTGGTGGAGAACCAAAAATGGAATTGTATCTGGTGTCCAATCAGATACCATGGGCATTAAAAACCCTCTCTCTTTAAAATGGTCCTACATTTTAGAAGCAACAATTAATGGAAAGGGAGGACAAGATAGGCCTACATGTAGTGTTAAGTGCTCAAAACGTTGTATCAATTACATCCCTATTCTACCCTATGTGATAACATACAACTGCTAATGGTATGATGAAATATGGTGAAGATCAAATCTGTAGATTGAAAGCAAAAGAATAAAAACATAATGTAATACGTTTATGTTTGTTAAGTGGAGTCCTCTTAACTGAAATCTGCAGGACCTCCATATTTTCTTCGCTTTTGCCAGGTGCTTGGTTAAGAGAGGTTGCTCAAATACAACAACAAAATTGAGGATTTTATTTGCTTTTGGTTTATAGCTGTTTCCAGATTAAACATTTTCAATTTAAATGGACTCCAATGTATAAATTTCTCTATATATGTATTCTGTCAAATTAATTCTTATTCTTATTTTTTATTAATTAGAAAAAGACTTTGTCATGCTTGTACAAAATTGTTTCCACATTGTGCAAGCATACATTTTCTTGTAATAAATTATCCTTCAGTAAAGTGGTTTATCTTCACGGGGCACCACTTGTAACTGTTATAAATATGACATAAGAGGTGACCTTTGCTCTCAAGCTCCCCTATGTCTGTGAAATATCTTTGCTTGTTTACACTCGTATCAACTGTCCTTTCTACATTTATATATATGATATCTTCTATGATCTGTCCTGTTTTAGCAATGTAACGAAGCATTGTCACTGAGTGGTCTGTTCCTGCTATTTCTTCCTCTTTTTTTTTAGTGCTTGTATTTCTGTTGTCTGAATTTGTTCCAAGAAAAAATTAGGTTGTGTGCTTTGGTATATTCCATGTTTTTGTACACATCATGTGACAGATGAACACTCACAGTAAAGCTTCAGAAGAGAATATGAGCTCTAGAAATACTTTACTGCATGAACCAAGGCTGAAGGAGGGGATAAGAAGAAGCCCGTGATGATTTCTCTCAACTCAGTTTGGTTTATAGATTGTTGACTACTGATGTAAACCCTTTTTTACGGTCACAAAGTATCTGCTGTATGTGTACCTTAATGTATTATGTATAAGGGTTAAATTAGTACCATGTGTGTAGATTCTATGTGTGGGTGTGGAGAAGATAGACAGGAGGTTAATTCTGAAGTAAACATTTCAAATTTTCAAGGTGTTTTAACTGGATGTTGTTGAGATGCTTTTTTTTTTTTCACTTTTAGTCAGAAAGTAGATTGAGGTTGTATAGTTTTTGTACTTCATTATTGTTTGTTCATCTCCAGAATGAATGGCTTGGTGGGTACGTTGGTGCCGATGGTCAAGCTGTTACAGGATTCCAAGGCCTTCAGAAAGAACTGGGGCCATACTTCGACCTTGTGGAAGAAGTCAACATGCCTTTCTTCATCAGGGAGACGGCTCGCAAGAACCAGTGGACTGTAGCACATGCGACTGTTTGGCGTAGGAAGTGATTGTTCATCTTGGTGACATAAGTTGTCGGTGTTATGTCCGTCACATTCCACACAATAGAGATCCGTGATACAACTCCAAAGGTTTTCAATTTCCTGCAATGTCAAATGCTGACAGCTTTTAAAGGTTGTGTTTATTTTATCATGATGGGAAAATAAGGGGCATTAACAATTCTTTAAAATGTTTGATACAAGTCTATATGTTTCTGCATATTTCAAGTTAGGGGGCATTAACAATTCTTTAGAATGTTTCATACTAGTCTAAATGTTTGATACAAGTCTATATGTTTCTGCATTTTTCAAGTTAGGGGGCATTAACAATTCTTTAGAATGTTTCATACTAGTCTATATGTTTCTACATGTTTCAAGTTAGGGGGCATTAACAATTCTTTAAAATGTTTGATACGAGTCTATATATTTCTGCATGTTTTATGTAAGGGTAAAAGAGTAAACGTATCTCAAGTTGATGCGAGTCCAAAGCTTAGTAATTGTTCAAAAGACATTTGAGATTTGTCATTACATTCTCCAGTTGTTATTCCTTGTCAAAGTATTATTGTCTCACTATAGGTGCAGTCCTTTTTATTGGATATAAATGGTACCAAATTTTCTTTTCTGTTCATTGAAAATGTTGTGAAATTTCATAGAAACGTGATATTTGTCCTGTGAATAAGCATAATAATAATCCATGTTATAGTTAAAGTATTGGAAGAAAGGTCACGGTTTTGTAATTCTCATGTTTATTTTTCCCTCTCATTTTTAAAGATTTCATAACGCTGGTTGGTTGAGTTTAAACATCCATTCCTTTTTTACTGACTTTAAATATGCCACAAGTAGCCCCTATAAACACCTCCACTTAAATATGCTATATGTAGCCTCAATAAGCCAACCTCCTGGCTAAACTTAATGAGTCTAGAAATAGCTTTGATAATCAAACACCCCTGCCCCTCCCCTCTCCTTGTTTGGTTATATAGGCTATATGTAGCCCCAATAGACAATTTTCTTCTTTTTTGTCCATTTATAAATTTTATTGAGTATTGTTTCCTGGAATCATTGTGTGAGAGAGTCTGCAAGCTAGCTTCCAGATAGTCTGTCATTTTCCTTTTACAATGCAACATATAATATTGTTTCTTTTAATGTATTCAACTCGCATACCAAAGTTCATTATAATCATCTCAGTGATAAATAGCCAGTAATGTTGATTATGCTTTCATGTCATTTAAAATTGTTTGAGACTTTCTGCTGAACTATAATATTGTTTCTTTAATGTATTCAACTCGCATCAAAGTTCATTATAATCATCACAGTGATAAATAGCCAGTAATGTTGATTATGCTTTCATGTCATTTGAAATTGTTTGAGACTCTTTGCTGAAATATGCAGACCTCTGTGGCTTGTTTGAAAGTTCTATGGACAATTAATATGCTGGTAATTGCAATATTTCAGGGTATTTTTCAAACTTATTGGTGTGAGCGTTGTGCTTCTTCTTTGCGTTCTCCTGCTAAATCTCAGGAGTTGTTGACTGCTGGTATGAGTGTTGTTGTAGATTTGGGGTAGATTCTTTACTTTAAAGTTACTGTACAGATTTGAGAATCAGTGCAATCTCAGTTGTCTTCATCCTTAGTATAGTCATAGAATAGCTGGGAGAAAATGTTGTATTTTAATGCATTATACAGGTAAACAAGAGATTTGTGAAATGGGAAAAAGTATTTTATACTTTAAAAAGATCTCAAAATTTTGTTTTTACATGCACTGCCACCTTTCAAATGTAATATTAGTATGAAGTCAATAAAAAATGATTGTATGAAGAATTTGATTTCGTTTTGGTGAAGATTTTCATGCCTGTTAAATTATTGTCATATAAGGGGACAAGTGTTGTATAGCAGTGAACACATTCGCTTTGTAAACCAAAATCCCTGGGTTCATTTCCTCTGCACAATGCCACGATATTGTATGTCTTTGTAACTCACTGGTAGTACCAACTCGAATCAGTTCTAGTGCAGAAGGACATTGAAATGTAGATTCCTCTTTTTTATGATAAAACTATTGATAAGAGACATGTAACACAGCCAAAACTATTTATATATATATAATAAAGTAGAAAATATTGTTTCCCTCTTCTCATTTCTTGGAGGGACTTAAACTGCCTGAATACTTAGATACTTGTGAAAATTGTAAAGATTAAGAAATGCAGCAAATCGGCAAATAAAGTCAAATACTACACCTCCAGTCTGTGGGAGACGCACTGGAAAAAGCAAGTAAACAACAAATTTCACAACATTAAGTCCAAACTGGGACCGCGAAATCCTTCGCGCCTCTCCTGAAGAGAGGAAATAATTTTGACTTGATTACGCATCAGACACACGTCCCTAATACATATTATATATATAAATACCTCTTTCAGGGAGATGAGAAGCCGTTCTGTGTCGGATGCACCACAGGTTTTACCATTAGACACATTTTAACAGAATGTCTAGACTTCAGAGAGACCCGAAAGAAATACTTCAGATGAAAAAAATTGAAAGATCTGCTTTCCTTCATTGATTTCAACAGAATTCTGGATTTTATCAAGCCCATTGGCCTTTATGGGAAGTTGTGAATAGAATTGTTCAAAATTTTTAATGTTATTTAAAAAGATGTTTTAAATTAATTTATTTCCACAAATTTTTTGCATTTTAATGGAAGTGTTGACCAGAGTCAGGCTGTGCAGTGTACTGTTGCGAACAGAACCAACCTTTTTTCACACGCTCATATGACCTTATGCAGTTGTGAGCGCCGTAAAACTCTTACCAAAAAACAATACAAAAAGCTAATCGGCTTATAAAGGAAAAGCGAGGTTTATACTGGGTGAGCATGCTCGAAAAATAATGTTTACTAGATCTTCAGAGGTTAAAAACAAACACCTCAGAGGATCATGGCACAGGTTTGCTTGGCTGAGGCAGATAACAACAAGCCCCTTTTTATACAATGTACAAATTGAATTTCTACTCATGTCCCAGATGTGTGGCATTGGAGTCTTGTCTTTTCACAAAATAAGAGAAAGTATGGAAGAAAAAACGAACTATAATAATTATCCTCATGGGGAAATCCACAAACTTGATTCAAATGTAGATCTATGTCTGTTACAAGTTTGAGGTTCGAATCCGAGTAAGGTTGAAAAAAAGAATCATGCTTCCTGCTCTAATTAATTTCTCTTAGCCTGTTTTCTTGAATGGGAACTACAGTCAAACTTCCTTTTACTGCCACCCTTGGAACGGGCGTGAAGTTGGTGGTACAGCGGGGCTGACAATTCAACGGGTTCATCTGTTGTATAGCCCTGACTGCCCAACTTCAAGGAACATAATTCTGCTGTGCGATCTGTGTTTGAAAAGTGTCTTTTTCTTGGTGATATGTACATGTACATAAGCAAATGTATTCAGAGCTGAGAGACTTCTCGATCTCCCTCTATTTCTATGTCTTTCTCGCAATCACAGACGACCAGTGGGCGTTATGTGCAGTGTGTACTTCTAACGATCAATTCGCTGCTTTATGGTGGGGGTAAATTTGCATTAGTTAAGTTAAAAAAGGGTCATACAACTCATGAAGTTGGCGGATGGTTTTATGAAGGCGAAAATACTATGTTTATGTAAGCGATCCTTTTCGTACATTGGCAGAGCGGGGTTGGTGGTACAGCATTGGGGGGGGGGGCACGGTACAAGTTTTGGCTGTACATCGTGTACTGTATAATGATATGTGGTGCATTGTCATAAATGGGACAAAAAGTAAAACTTTAACAACCACAAAAACTAAAGACATCCTCTCAAAGGCTGTGATCACTCACATTGCATAGTGTTCTGTAACTAGTTGAACACTCATCATTTTTTATGGCACTTGCAACACAATTAAGTCATATAAGTGCCAAAAATTAGAGGTGTTACGCACAAATAAAAAGGAGAGATAAGTACATGTACGTTAGCTTGAAAAACACACCAGAGCACCCGCCAACTCCCACTGGTCATTTTTTCTCTCTGGTATTGCTGTGGTTTTGTCTGCTAAGAAGGGCTCTTCACCTGTCTTTGATACGGTGCTTTGCTCTCTATCCCCAGCCAGCTGTGCCCCATAAATTCATCCATCACTTACATGTATTAGTATTAGTGTTCTGAAATAGTCGTGTGCATCTCAATGCTGGGAGACATAGGTTCTTCGCGTGTGAAAGGAGACACATTTTGGTGGGTGGTTGGTGGGTGTTCTGGTGTGGTTTTCTTCGTCTTTCCTCTAAAAAATATATTGTCCATATAAACTAATAAATCTTTCCTCCTTTTTGTGTTTGTTTCTCTATCGAATTCTTTGACCTAATTGTATTTCAAGTGCCGTAAGACGCATACTAAAACTAACCAGGAGATACATTGTGTATGCAAGATGAGTCTCCCCCTGCAATTGACCGGGGGAGGTGGGGGGGGTAACAAGTAGGCACTGGTCCGTCTCACTCTCAGGAAGTCAAGCAGCTGCATATCAAGGAAAGTGTTAGATTGGAACCCACAGGGTAAAAGATCAAGGAGAAAACCACGTGAAACCTGAAGAAGAATCACAGAAATGAATGTACAGAAAAGTGTGAAGACATGGAATGGCATCAAGCGACTAGCCCAGGATAGGGAAAGGTGGAAAGTGTTTGTTCGTGGCCTATGTATCCCGGTCATGGGTGAGAAAGGCAATGATGACTGGTTCGTCTCGACTGGCGACAGCGTTCACGCCGGACTGGTCTACAGTAATGAGTAATGTTTGTCCTGTGGTGGTGGCACACATTGCTAACGCGTGCAAGAAAATGGCAGTGGTTGTGACAAGTCAGGGAGATTATTACCTCTACGTTCTGTACCCTGCAGCATCTCTTCGAATGATATTTTTTATATATTTGACACCTCTCTCTCTCTCTCTCTCTCTCTCTCTCTCTCTCTCTCTCTCTCTCTCTCTCTCGTTGGTGGATCGATACACCATCCCCAGTTCACAAAGATTGATGTTGAGTCGAAGTAAAGCACATCGACACAATAACGACCATTACAGAGCTGGGAAGAAGCAAAACAGATAGACAATAAAAATAAAAAGAAATAATCCGGCAGTTAAAATGGCCCGATTGCCCTGCCAGACATTGTGTCTCTTTTGCCATGTGCAACATACTGTGCAACGAGTACAACTTTGTCGTTGACAAGGCCACCTACACTAACATTTATTTAATGCCGGCTCCGCAGCACCAGAGAAAACGTTAAACCCGTTAGTTTATTCTGACCAAGGTACGTGTATAACCTCCTTGGCCCTGCAAGAACCACTTAATAATTCTATTTTAATAACCTCCTTGCCCCTGGCGAATCTGCAACCCTCGCATCTCTCTTTTTTTTTCTTTTTTTTTTTTTTCTTTTTTTTTTTT
>NW_004797696.1:293129-303218 GCF_000002075.1 Aplysia californica
CGGTTGCTACCCGGATTCGAACCCGGGACCTTTTGAGTGAGAGGCCAACACCTTAACCTCTAGGCCACGAAAGCCCCCACATTTTCTTTGATGTTAGCCTAAAACGGTAAAAAAAAAAGTAAAAGGCGATTTACAACAAACATCTGCAACATTAGAAAATTGACATATTTTCCTAAAAGCCCAAGAAAGACGTAGGGCAAGACACAGGGTGAGTTCTTTTCGAGACACGTGGAGACGTCTAGACAGTCGTGGGATGAAAGAGAACAAGCTTCAGACGATAGATCTAGTATTATAATATGACGCCTTTGGCGTTTATCATTTCTTTTTTCAAGTTCATAATATGGCTCTCAAATTCTTCACCAATATTTCAAAGTCCAACGACCGAACCTACACTTAGGTTCTAATTAATATTGTGTTCATTCTTTGTGGAAAAATGTTCACTTTTTCCAATGGTTTTCTTGTAAATTATGGCATTATAGCTTGATCACTTTCGTCTGAACACATTTAAAACAAGATACAATCAAATTGCTCAGTTGAATCTTCTTAAGTCATTCTGATCCTAAAGTTGGATGCAACGTTTCGTGAGCATTGCTAAATTAATCATTAATGAATGAGCTAGAGTTTTTTTCACACGGACAGACGAACGTGAACTAGCTATAATAGGCCTGCTAGGCTGCCATAATACTATACTCGGTGTATTTGGGGCTGCAAGTCAAGTTATCATTAGCCCCAAACAAAAGATACCCCCCCCCCCCCACCAAAAAAATTTTTTAAAATTGAAACGTACAGAAACAACAACCCAAGGACAAAACATAATTTTTTTAAAAAGTAAAATCTCAAACAAGCACACTCGCTCCTAGAAAAACAACGCCCCCCCCCTCCCCCCAAGAGAAAAACAAACAAACCAACCCAACAAACAACAACACTAACAACAACAATAACAACAACTACGACAACAACAGCAGAAAAAAACCCTCAACAAAATAGACAACAGACACAAATACTAATACAGGGCTTACCAAACAAATACAAGGGAAATAACCCAAAGCAGAAGCATTAAAACAAAACCAGAAAAAAGAGAAAAGAGGACAACAAGAAGAGAAAAACTGACATAATGATTATTATTATAGAATGTGGACCCTACACGTTGACAACTTTTATTCATTTTGGTTTTTTGTTTAAATATTATTTTCTTTCTAATTCATGGAGTTGGGCTTTAAATTGTGGCACAGCTGGAAGTGGACTTGGCTGGCGACATGCTGAGAGATGAGGCTCTGTACCAAGCTGGAGAGTGGAAAATTTTCCTCTCCTGCAGATCTAGATGGGAGATTCTCCCCTTCCTCACCACACGCACGCATACCATCGGCTCATTCCCAGGCGGCGCAAAAGTCAGAAGGGGGGGGGGGGGGGGGGGAGAGTACAGAAAAAAGGGAAGACTGCGGTATACCATTCTCTAAAATTCGTTATGCACGGACTTGGCAATCATTTAATGGCGTTATAATAATATTGTTACATTGGGGGTCTAGTGCATTATTCACGCAGTCATCTTTGTACTTAATTTCAGCGTTCAGGGAAAACTTTCTTCTACAATTAGGGTGCCATGACCCCCCCCCCCCCCCAGGCCCCCGTATAACGCGTTACTTTTGTGGAGGCGTAAGTTTTCTATTTATGCATAATTCATATTTTCACAAACTACACTCAGTGTCAGTATAGTTGGTTGCAACCTTTGAGGGCTTTTATTGGTTACTATTTATAGATAAGCGAGATATGCGGTTTTTCGAATTATTACTCGTTGAAACACCGATATTTCTGACCGAATCGCTTTTTCTGAGGCATTTAGAACGTAATGATATAATGAAAAATATCGCATACATTTTAATAAGTAAAAAAGCGTTTATAGGTTCCAGCTGCGCCTATTGTTCACTCTGAGGACAATTGTCAAAGGAATCCTACGGACAGCTTATGAAATCATACAGTACAGCTACTAAAATTTAAAAACCCTGAAAAAAAATATATAAATTCAGTTTTGAGAATACGCGAAAACGCTAAAAAAAAAAAAAAAAAAAGGAAAAGATTAATGAAATTTGTTTTAAATTCTATTTAAAAAACCCTCAAAAGTTTTCATTTTTTTTACTTTGTTACTATCACATATAAGTCAGTGAAATGTACATCTTTGTCAGAATCCATCAATTTGATGTACTGGATCAAACACCCAGTTGGCAATATTATCACGATGGGAAAATAGAACAAGAATACTTAAAGTATTTCAGACCAAATAAGAAATTCATCAAGGATTATTGAACTAATTTTAGATGTAAACCAATAGCGAACAAGTGTGCCTGGCGCTGTTGAGATGAGCTATGCTGCACTGCATTGATCAATCAAAATTATGTAGTGTGCCTTCATGAGCTCTTCAACTCAGAATAAAGTTTTATTTCAAAACATCTCCCCACACCCCCACCCTTCCCAACCCCTCTCCCCCCTCTCCCCCCCCCTCTCTCTCTCTCTCTCTCTCTCTCGCTCTCTCCTACTCTCTCTCTCTCTCTCTCTGAGACTCTCTCTCTCTCTCTCTCTCTCTCTCTCTCTCTCTCTCCTTCTCTCTCCTACTCTCTCACTCCCTCCCTCGGTAAATCTGTCTGCCTCTATCTATCCGTAGACTCTGTTCAATCCCCCTCCAAAACATACAAAACAAACACAAAACAAACCCAAACCCAAAGGAAATAATAATATTGAAGGCGTTCAAGTCGGGGGCGTTACGCTACCATTGATTTGTAAGCCATCGGCTCATAAGGCGTTCTCCAGACCTTTCTTGCAACCTTACAAGGACCACTCATGACGTGTGGAGTGGTTTTGTTTTTGTTTTTTATTGTAAGTGTTTTATGGCACTCGCAACTGCATACGGTCATATGAGCGCGCGGGACACATAAAGCTTTTTTCAGTTGGTAGGAAATTTCGAGACGAAAGCAGACAACAGAACATTGCTAGAGGAGGTGAAAGGAGACAATTTTAGAGACGAAAATGTTTCGTTCGCTACCCGAAATCGAACCCAGGACCTTTGAAAGAGAGGCCAACACCCTAACCTCTAGGCCACGAGAGACCCCGGAGTGGAGTGTGGCCTCCGCTATCCCACTAGAACCATGTCCTCTCAGCAGCATAACACCTTCTCCTACAGAAGCTCCCCCTAAACTCTCTCAGCACGGGGAGATACCCAACCCATCTGATGTGACCGTTGTAGTTTTACCATCTTTGCCCTGACACCAGAAAGCACCAATGACACCCCTGTTGCTGACAACCTACATCTATTATCAGAAGTAAACTTTTACCTTTCACTCAATTTTCGTTGACATGAAAACAAAATTTGAGAAATTTTTTTAACACGATGATTGATTTTTTTCCCCCTATTGACAAACGTGAAGTCCCTCCTGGTTGAGTTTTGTCTGTTCTAAGTTTGGTTTCCTATTAAACTCTACAGTACACGAAATGCAACAAAAAACAGACGAACTAACTTACGTTGCGGAAAAAGTTGGCCTTATTTAGGCACTTCAGTGAACGCGCTCACTATAGCATGATTTGGCTTCGGAAAGTCCCATTGGGTTTTGTTTCCGGACATGACGTCTCATCGCGACAGTGGGTTCAAACAGCCCATATTTTTGTTTAATTTAGGGGACCAACATTCAAGTCTGATACATGTCTTCAAAGATCTTTGGATGGCCTTCAAGACGTTTTTTTTCCCAGGAGGATGTGCGACTAATGAGTCTCGAGATATTTTAAGTTGAAAAATAGACAATTTTTAACCTTTGATTTTTCATAAATTTTCTTGTCACATTTTTTTCAAACTACCCTTGTTGGTAAACCATTCTTTGTTCTTCCAGAAAACGTATAAATGGTTATCGTAGAAGTCTTACCTTGGCTAGTGTAGTCTTACCCTTTTATCAACCAAATCCGCGAAAACCTAGCTGAACCCTTCCACCGTGACATAGCGCAGAGTCGTGACGTCACGCATTTCGCCTTGAGCTTTTGGCTTCCTCTCTTCATTGTTTTAAATTTACGAGACAAGGAAATGCTTTGCCGAGAGATTTTTAAACTTCTGTTTAAAAAGTTAATCAATTTTGGTAATGTTTTATAATCACTGACCTTACATTGCGCCTTTGTTCATTCGATAGTATAAAGAAAACGAGACTTTTTAGACCAAAGTATTTCCTTTTCGCTGAGCTCCCCCCTCCCTCCTTTTTTACCCTTTCATTGCGTAGGGCCTAGATCTAGTAGATTTATGAAGAGTCTGGACTCGTGTTGTTATCAGAGTCAAAAATTAAATTGAGACGCCTATTAAAGTATCTGATGCAATTATTTACTTGATACAAGTTTCTTAGGTCTATTGTTAGTACTGATCCAGATTTTCTTTCTTTTCTGTCGCATGAAAAAACCGAAAAATGCTGTGTACTGGAATGTGGGATCCGCTGCATGCCCCCCCCTCTCTCTCTCTCTCTCTCTCTGGGTGTGTGTGTATGCATGTATTTATGTATGTGTGTGTGTGTGTGTGTGTGTGTGTGTGTGTGTTTGTGTGTGTGTGTGTGTGTGTGTGTGTGTGTGTGTGTGTGTGTGTGTGTGTGATTTCGTGTGTTCTAACTCCCCTCCTATTTTCATAATCGTACCTCTTTTTTCTCCTCCATCCCACATTACCTGCTCTTCACAACTGCATACACATTTTCTCTATTATATCCTTCTTGTCGTCTTATTTCTCTTATACTCGCCACTGCCGCCATCCTTCAACGACTCACGGTATTAGTAGCGGAAGCCTATTACTCTTTTCTACTAATGAAACAACCCTGAAGAAAGATGTCAGTTGCAACAAAGTGATCACTTTTGCTCCTCAGTTCTTACTTTACTTTACTTTTCCCTTTCTCTGGTATCCTAATGATGTCGAGGGGAGGAGCAGGTTTGGGAGTCTGTGATAGGTATGTTAATTAGTTTTATTGTTCCAGGACCTTTTTATCCCATCCAGTCAAGTCTTTCTTGATCTTCCTCTTGATTTAAAGCCAATTCGCGGGTGTGGTAAGCTCTAGCCGCTAGTTGTTTCTGTGGCATTCTGGTTAGATGTCCGAACCATTGGACTCTTTGACGATCTAATAAATTAACTACTTGTGAACGAATGGTCTCGTTCCTTATGCGCTTTCCTTTGGTGGCGTTGGTGGTTTTGCGGAGACACCTAATTTCGGGTGCATTGATTTTTCTTTATCATTCCTTGTTTAGAGACCATGTTTGACACTGGTTTGTTAATGTTGATCTGAAGATTCTATTCATGAGCTGGGATTTCACTTCAGTTGGGATGTTCTTGTGACTGAGAAGGGCTGCTAGCTGGTAGGTCACTGCATTTGCCTTCATAGTTCTTGTTTGTTTTTCTTTGTCCATACGCCCATCTAGTGTGAAGATGCTTCCCAAATATTTAAATTCCTCTACTTGTTGGAGTTGTGTTCCGTCAATAAGGATATTGAGTTTCCCTGGTTTTTTCTAGCCTTCATAACTTCCGTTTTTGAAATAGAGATTTTCATGTTTAGGTGTTTACATTCCTCATTAATTAATTTTGTGGTGTGTTTTTGTGATTCCTCTTCATCTGTATTAAATGTACTCTGGTCATCAGCAAATACTAGCTTGCTCAGTTCATTGATGTTGTCATTTGCTGCTTTCGTGATCTTATCCATGTAAGTGATGAAGAGAAGCGTAGAGAAAACACACCCTTGTCTCACCCCAGACCTGAAGGGGAAACAGTCCGATAGTCCTTCTGTTGACCTTACGGCACACAGGCTGTTTTTATAAAGCGCCATGATGTTCTCCAGCAATTGTCCTTTTACAACATATTCCTCTAAGGCTACCCACTGGCTTCAGCCACTGACTGAAGTATCTTTAGGCCATTCCCAAAGAGGGGACGTTTTTCGTTCTAATGCACAGTAGAATTGTAACTGGACTGATCGAACAATGTCATGCTCATAACCGTGCCGGAACTACAACAGGGAACTGCTACTTTTTCTTTCCTAATCCTTACTGTCGTCATTTTCCTCTACTTCTTTTGTATGTTTGTCACACTCTTGTGACCCACTTTTTCCGGGATGCCTTTATAGTCGAAGCAGACTTTGTGCTTTTGAAGCTAGAGAGGTGAGCAGAGTAAATCTGATTCCCTGTAAGGACTCCTCTGTTGACACCCACCCCTTGGCGCTCATATGACCTTATGCAGTTGCGAGTGCCGTAAAACTTCTACTAAAACCTCTAAGACTTCCCAAAGTTGACATCTATTTATCCTGTCGAACGCTTTTTCGTGTTCCACGAAAACGATATTGAGGTCTTGTCATTTCCAATGGCAGTCTCACAGAACTGTGCGAATGCAAAAAAGTGTCAGTACAGCCCCTGCCTTTTCTGAATCCAAACTGGGGTTCATTGAGTTGAGTCTCTACAATCGGTCTCATTCTCATTTCCAGTATATTGGCTAACGTTATATCCACACAGCTGAGAAGGGATATTCCTCAGTAGGCTCTGTGTTGTTTTTGCCGCCCAGGCCAGGTTAAATATCCTCCATAACCAGAGTTCTCCAATATGGCCGAATAGTTTGATCTCTTCTGCTGTGATGTTTTCAACGCCTATCGCTTTGTTTGAGGGGCTTTTTTTATAACATGTTGGGTTTCACTTAAAAGTATTGATGGTTCAGGAGTGATTTCTTTCGGTGAGAAGCTGTTTGCTGTTGTTTCTGCTGTAGGGTTCAGCAGCTTCTGGAAATAGCGTTTCCATCTTTCCTTAATCTTTGGCTTTTGAACATAGGTTTTCCGTTCTCATCATTGACTACTTCAGTTGGGTTGAATGGTTCTCCCCGCATCCTCGAGCTTTTTTAACCCTCTAGTAAAACTCTCAAGGGTCTTCTTTACATTTTGTTACCAGCTGTTCTCCATATACTGTCCAGGATCTGTTCTTAGCTTCTTTTACTACCCTTGATGTATAGCGGCGATCTTTGCTGTATAGGATATAATTTCTGCCACTTTTTGAATGCCTTTTTCTTCAGTTGGACGGCGTCCTTCACTTGGTCATTCCACCATATAAGTTGTTTTCTTTTTCTGCCCTCTTGTTTTCCTGGTACCGCACTCTTCTTTTAATGCTCTGTTCACACATGCTTTGAAGTGGCTCCATTCCTCTTCAATGTCTTCCGATTGTTTGGGAAATTTGTGAAATACATCTTTCAAACGTTCATGTATCTTTTCTTTGGTATTGTCATTTATATTTTTTAGATTTACGACTTATCGTCATTTCTTTGCTTCTGGCCTTTACCTGTTTGGTGTGTCAACAGTCATGATGACTGGTCTGTGATCTGTGTCTGTGATGTAGATGGGAATCACTCTTGAGTCTTTGATTTTTCTCAGTTTCGATCTTTTGGCCCGGATAAAATCAATTTGTGATACTATCTTCAGGCCATTCCATTTGTACCAAGCTTTAACTTGACTCCTTTTGTGTTGGAAGAAGGTATTTTATATTACGATGTCATGTTTTGCGCACAACTGTAATAGCATTTCTCCATTGCTGTTTTGATCTGTTTCTCTGTCACTGTGTGGCCTCATGTATCTCTCCCACGTCGTCTTCCTTGTTCCCACTCTGCCGTTAAAGTCCCCCATGATTGTCACATTATCTTTGTCATCTACGGTGTTAACAGGTCACTCAGTTGATCATAGAACTGATGTCGCTGTTCTTCGGGGTATGAGTCATTGCATGGTGCATATATCTGTATTTGATGACTCTCAGTAATGATCATATTCTATGGTGATTTCCCGCTTTACACCATACTCTTTGAATATATATTCTTCAAGTCTGTGTTATGCTTTTTTAGTTTAGAATTAGCATGGGTTTAACGGCGCTTGCAACATAAATAGGTCATTTAAGCCCCGAAGATTACACGTGTTACAAGAGAGTAACATACACAGAAAACGACGAAGACAGATCAGGACGATTGATTGTTAATGGGGAATAAAGGGACAAACAAAACCCCAGAGCATCCGCCAACCTCCTGTTTGAGTTATGCATGTAAGATTGAAATTGCTTTCAATTTTAATCATTTTCCCCAATAGTAAGTTAAAGAACTCTTTAGTGGGCGGTTTGTGGGTGCTCTGGTGTGGTTTGCTTCTTCTTTCCTATCAAACATCTATCGTCCTTATCTCCCTTTCATCTTTTTTAATGTTTGTTACTCTCTTGTAACAGCTCTGATCTTCTGGCGCTCATATGACCTTATGCAGTTGCGAAGGCGTAAAACCTTTACTAAAACTTTAAAAAAGAACTCTTTAAAACAAAATGAGTGACACTTTTCTTTTGAAAATCGGACCATTATTATTTTTTGGGATAATAGGCATGGTACTCCCGACGTCACGCTTATGACGTAATTAAACGGTAAAAAGAATTTTACTCTTAATGTACTTGACTTTTATTTTCATATATTGATTCTACATAAAACAACAAACAAAATGATACCTCAATGGTTACGATACAACTATTATTAAGGATTTTATGACGTTGTGAAGCAAAATTTTGAGTTCTGGTGGCACAAAATGCAGTGCAAACATTTGGCCAAATCAGGTCGAAAATTGATTCACAAAAATGGTCGCTGCTTCTAAACCAACAAAGATAGCACAAACATTTTTCAAGCTCTGAAAACAGAAAGCCAATTAAGCTCTTTTCAATAATTCAGATTTAAGTGCCCTCGGAGAAGTTTGAAAATTTCACTGAAGTGCCTAAAATAAAATATACACATCCAAAACAGAAGTAGAATCTACTACGACTATCATCGGAAACTACGACTATCATCGGAAACTACGCCCATAACTCTTTATGGAGAACCCCTTACAAAAATGAGTAAAGGCTAGTACCTTGGCAGCATTATATCCAAAACTGCAGACTGCCTTGACGACGTCCACCAAAGACTAAAAAAATGCTTGGATCGCTTTTGTGAAATCAAAAACTATATTGAAGTCCAAGAGCATTTCAGTAAAGATGAAATCAAAAATATATAATAGCAATATTTTGGCTGTATTGACGTATGCTTCAGAGATATGGAAAACAAACAAAACGATTCAACGAAAAGTAAAATGCTTCCAAACAAAATGTCTACGAAGAATTTTTCTAATAAAATGGAATTAATTTATTACAAATAATGACGTGTTGGAAGGAGCTGGAATTGAAGATATCTGGGACATGTCCTGAGAATGCTGAAGACGAGATTGCCTTTTCAGACATGGCATTGGAAACCAACCGGAAAGAGAAAGCGGGGAAGACCAACTATGGAAGCTATAGAGGCACAATAAGAGATGAGGCAATCACCCAGGGCCTTGATGTTCCGACATTGAAGAAAGGGGCCCGGGACAGACAAGCGTGGCGTCGACTGCTCCCCGCCTTATGTACCTCATGGTATAGGGAGAGAGTAAGTAAGTAAATAAGTAAGTTTTGTTGGAATGGGTCAAAATATGACGACCGAATTATTTCTCTCAAAAGGGTCCTTTTTGAACACCTGGTACATCATTCTAGATCGTTTTAGGGTTAGAAAGAAGAGAAAGTTAGGGAGGAACGATACATGTACATGTACTAGACATGTTCGGTTCACTCGGGGACACGTTGTTGTTGTCTAATCATGGGCTAATTTGAAGAAAAGGCGCCAACTTTTGAGAAGGGATCCCTTGTCAAATGCCTCTAAAAGTGATTTAAAAAATATTGTTCAAAGAGAGACATCAAGTGTTTTCGATTCCAAATTAAAACGTTTTTGAAGCACGCTCATGCCGAAATTGCTTTATAGCGATTTGGCTTTTTTTTTCGTTTTGAGAAAATTGGCAAATTGACATGTGATAATAATTGCAGCCCCACCCCCTCCTTATCACTCTTACCATTCTCCAGGTAAATTTACCGTATGCAAACTTTCAGAACATTGGTACACCCTGTTGAAAGTCACTAAGAGTGGGTCTGAAATTCAAGATGTTTAAAAGAAAGGTGTGCCATCACTTGTTGTATGGAATATTATATTATGGTGGCCTCCTGAATTACTGTCGTGGAAAATTTCTCTCTCTCTCTCTCTCT
>NW_004797696.1:303619-304965 GCF_000002075.1 Aplysia californica
AAAAGAAAGTGAGACAGCTACACATCTTTTATGGACACGGCACTGGCTTCCTGTTGAGGAGAGAATTACGTAAAGTTGGCGATACTATGTTATAAATTTTTTAACTTAAATGGTGCACCATCACATTAACTTTAATCAAATCTGTTGAAACTGTAGCCTGCATTCCAATTCGCAGTTTAAGATCATCAGCTCACTAAAAGTAATCATATTACATGTATTACTTTTATCATCAATGAAACTTAAAACAGGGGGTGAAAGAGCATTTATTTGCAGACCGCACTGCCCAGTAAACTAATGAGATATTAAATCTTTTGATTCATTTAAAAGTCAGCTTAAGTTATTTGTTCCGTTTTTAGGTTAATGAGTTATACCAGAGAGGATTACTGTAAACTCTCTGGTTATACATCTAGATTTCTAATCAAAACACAAAGTTTTGTTTATGTTTTGCTATTTGTATGTGTAAAGAGCTTCAGAGCCTATGTTTTTTTAAAAATTGGAGTTGGGCGTTATCTAATCTTACATGCCATTTGTTGTTGTTGTTATTATTATTACGTAACCTAACCTAACCTAAGCTAACATAACCTGACCTAACCTATTTTTAATACAGAGAGTAAGAAGAAAGATCATTTCTTTAAGACACCCTATTACTGACACAACAAAATTGTGTTTCATGAGCGCTGATAGCGACATTTGCGAATGATCGACGGCGGTTGTTTGTTTTTTTAAAGAATGAACGGAAGGTAGTGGAGTGCACGCGCGCTTCCCGAGTCTGTTACGTGAACTGAACTCAGGGATGTTCTATTTATAACCTTCTCGCGTTGACTACATATTTATAATGTGCTTGGGGTGAACACGTGTAACTCGCCTGCTTCTTGGCCTACTTTTGGTGTCTGATTTTGGTTGTGAGAAATGTATTTTCAAACTTTTCATTTTTAAAAGTTTAGTTTTAGTACAGGTTTTACGGCGCTCGCAAATGCATAAGGTCATATGAGCACCAAGCCACAAATCTTTCATTGATTGAATTTATGCAACAGTAATTTTCATATTGGTTTCGTTTGGCCCGATATGAAAATTCCTGAACCTAGATGATATATTCCTTAACACTGGTTAAAAACCTTAACATTTTCTTCTATTGACGATAAACCTCCCCAAATCGCCTTTCCTGCTAAAGTGAAACAGCTAGTTATTCTTAGATCTTCAAATATTTTAAATGGTCGATCTTGAATAGTTCATCCTTATCTTTATTCTTTTAAATTCGTGTTTCATTCTCTCCACATTCAACATTATCCATAATTCTCTTCCTCCAGGCTTGGCTCTCTCTCTCTCTCTCTCCCTCTCTCTCTCTC
>NW_004797696.1:306079-308286 GCF_000002075.1 Aplysia californica
CCCCCCACCCCTTCACCTCCTTTGCCCCCTCCTCCGGGCACCTTGACTCTTTCTGCAGCCTTTCTACTGCTACTCTTTGGCTCCTCCTTACTGCTGTCTTTCAGCTACTTCCCCGATCTTCTAGAAGCAAAGATCTATACCTAGCCTTCTCGGACAAGGGTGAAAAATCTCGGAGGTTCCGTGTGCAAGTTGCACACGTTAAAGATCCCTCGGTGGTCTAAAATCGATAAGAGTAGGCTTTTGTCTCGTCTGGTCCCACCAACAGAAAATGTTTGGTGTGTCCCGCGCGCTCATAATTATGACTTTATGCAGTTGCGAGCGCCGTAAAACACTTGACAAAAAACACACCCCAAAAAAACAACAACAACAGCAAAAAAACAGAGAAGACCGTGCACATATAAGTTTTCAAGTTTGCGTAACAGGTAGACTGGGTTCAAATTGATTTTCAGGCCCAGTCAGTGCTCTGGGACCTGTACTTTGGGAAATGGGCGTCAATTCATACGTTTTAAGAGTGAATGATTTATGATGTTTGGATTGGGTTGAAAAGGAGCAAAATCTCGAATCCAACCACAGACCTCCAAAAGCAGTCGTGATTATCTACATGACAAAAAGATGGCGCGAAGTCCACTTCACAACACTCTTAAAATAGCGTCTAAAAACTTCTTCAAAATCCAACCTTTATATTGCCTGTTTTCAAACTAAAAATGCACTGCGAACAGCCTACTTTAGAATACGGCACATTTTATAGTTTATATCTAGTTTACTTTCTCGCTCTCTCTCTCTCTCTCTCTCTCCCTTTTTATGCGCCACTTCATTTTTCCTCTCTTCTTTCATTGACAGGGCGAGAGCGAGCCACACATGAAGGGCGCCAGACTTGGACAAATGAAGGAAATTTCCACTGCCTAGCTCAGGATCACTGGGAAGGCCGAGCGCTGAGAGAGGAAAAAAAAAGGCGAGGCGCTGCTTTCACTAAGTCTTGTTCAGTAGAGTCTATCATTGTTTCGTTTAGTGTTTAGACCAAGTCTGGCCAAACCGCAGAGCGACCTTGCATGTGAGTGTCACGCATGTGTGATTGGAGACAGGAGTAATTAGAGTTACTATAATTACTCCATAATTCACTTTTTCGCCAAGCATTAAACGCTCAACTTTGAGCGCTACCATAGAGCAATTCATGAATGAAATTTTGCAAATTCATTTCGATATATATTCATGATTACTCAAGTACTTCACTGAGCACGAACTGACGTCTTATAGACAGATCACACTTTACGAAAAGGAACTCAACGTGCGCTCTTAGAACCCGCGCGATTTTAAACATTTAAACTGACACTAACAAGGAAACAGAGAGAGAGAGATTTGAGCATTCAACTTTTTCATCAGTCATGGGTAAGTACTCGAGCCTTTTGTCTTCAGAGAATCCTCTCTTTTTGTGTATTGTTTTAAATGAGATCACGTTGTTGCATATCATGTAACCAATTGATTTTCAGTCGCCAACTACAGTTCAGCCAATTGGAAACAAAAATACAAGGCTAGCACATGTTAACGATGTCGTCTCTAATTGGCTGAAAACTTGTCACAAGTGAGAAAGCTTCCATGGCAGTCTATCTGCGTGTTTTGTTAAAAAAATGAAATGTTACTTCTTAATATTTACAATGCTGTATGTTGAACAAGGTCACACTTGTACACCGCGCTGTGAATGATTTTGAGTAGACAAAAAATAAAAATTAACCCCAAAACAAACAAGCAAAGGAAAAAAACAACAAAAAACAAAACAAAACTGCAGCCCCAACAACAGCAATGGGACTAACCTGAGTGTTGAGCCCAGCTTGTTTTAAGCCTAATTTGACTGTATTTACTATTTCTACTCAATCGTATTCAACATTTGTTTAAAGAGGGAGAGTAAACGCACACCAGCAGCAGGGCACCCTACACCCCCAGTTGGTGGAATATGAAACATTATGTCGACAAGTTTTTAAAACTTAAAGTGTGTTAAGACCAGACAGCAACATTTCCCAGAAAACAGTTTACTTCTGGGGCCTCTCGTGACCTCGGGGTTAAGGTGTTTGCCTCTCATTCAAAGGTCCCGGGTTCGAATCCGGACATCGACGGAAAATTTTTCTACTCCAAAAATGTTCTCCTTTCACAGCCAATTTTCTGTCGTCTGCTGTCGTCTCCCCTTTCTGCCTCCACCCTCTCACCTCATTTGC
>NW_004797696.1:308688-310550 GCF_000002075.1 Aplysia californica
CATCTATCCAGGTCTTTTTCGGTTGCCCTCTAGCCTTGTTGCCATCGAACTTTTTGATGTAGGCACGTTGTGCTGGATGGTGTGTTGGTAATCGTATGAGATGTCCGAACCATTTGATTCTTTGGTGTTGGGTGTGATATGAGACGTCATTTGTGCCCTCCATTTCTCTGATTACTGTGTTTCTAATTTTGTCTCGTCTGGTCCTACCAACTGAAGATATGTAATGTGTCCCGCTCGCTCATGATATGACCTTATACAGTTGCGAGCGCGGTGACACTTGTCAAAACGAAGCAACATTTCACAAGAGGGAGAAAAACAGTTTCATTCTTTAAAACAACAACTGTACTTATACAATTTATTTCTTCTTACGCTTTTCAGCATTCAGAGTTTGAATATCGACAAAATGTTTTTTCAGCGCACACAATCGAGACCACAGATTCAGAAACTGCAATTTAAAAGAAAAAAAATTGAAATGTTAGGCTTAGTATTTTATCACAGCTGGCCGACGATAAGCATTGTTTCTGCATTCTTTAATTTTTTCTTCATTTTACCGTAGATCTGCTCATTTATTGGGTCAAATGCTAGAGGAGGGCAAAATCCGGATACATATCCGGATAATCGGATAATCCTCAATAAAACAATATCCGAATTCAGACTCTTAACTCTCTTTCCTGTCCCGTCTGCCGAAGTGGGTGCACTCATTTGTTGAAGTTATGCTAACCCGTTTGTCAAAGTGGTTCTAACCCATTTGCCGAAACGGTTCATGATATATTATTATTATTTGCAGAAGAGGGGCACTTACATCCGAATTTTGTTAAAGCGACTCATTGCCCAGCCCTATCTAATGCCCCACTAATTCACCTTTGGCTATTTTATCTACTACCTTTGAGTCATTGGTGTTGAAAAGTAAGTTGTGTTATCTGTGTACCAATGTTGGTTTTTTTCACGGACAAATCAGTGATTTTCCACCTCTCTCCTGTATACATGTAGTTCTCAATCTCAGTCTTTGTCCATCCGCCTGTCTGCCCCCTCCCCTTTCTCTTTCTCCTCCCTCTCTTCCTCCTTCTCTCACATCTCTCCACACACCCCTCTCTCTCCCCCTCCCTCCCTCCTCGTCCATCCGCCTGTCTGCCCCCTCCCCTTTCTCTTTCTCCTCCCTCTCTTCCTCCTTCTCTCACATCTCTCCACACACCCCTCTCTCTCTCTCTCTCTCTCTCTCTCTCTCTCTCTCTCTCTCTCTCTCTCTCTCTCTCTCCTCTTTATCTTTTTTAATGCACACAAGCGCACATTCGTACTTCCCCTCTTGCTCCCATCCCTCCTCCCTAGCAGGCCGCGAGAACCCACCCCCCTTACCTCCCCTCTAACCTCCGAGTACCGCCATCAGAACCATCATTAGGGCTGGGCAATGAGTCGCTTTAGCAAAATCCGGATAATGATGTTAGTGCACCATTTCGTCAAATAAAACGTTATGAACCGCTTCGGCAAATGGGTTAGATCTGCTTCGACAAACGGGTTGACGTCACTTCAACAAATGGGTGCACCCACTTCGCCTAACGGGTCTTTAAAAAAAAGCCAAGAGTCATTTGGATAATGGTTTATTGAGAATTATCCGGTTATCCGGATTTTGCCCACCTCTAACCATCATCCCTGTATTCACGGGTGAGTGCACATTTTGCGGGGCCAGCTGCACTCACCCCCATGATGACTGTGCCATCATTACCTCATCATCAGAGCACTCGTCATGACCTCTGGCCTGATCTCAGCCTCACCCGAACAAGAAACACGTGCACGTTCATCTTGTTAGAGCTGCTTATACACCAGAAACGTGATGTAACAAACACACTCACTGCCGACAAGCACCC
>NW_004797696.1:312841-314594 GCF_000002075.1 Aplysia californica
AAACAAAAACAACAAAACAACAGCAACCCAAAACAAAACTAGATCTACTTAATAACATATTATGTTTCATAATTTTCAAGGTGTCCATGTGTAGTTATTTTCTGGCGGAGAATATAAGTACATTGCATACTATTTACATATTGCTGTTGGTCTTTTTTTCCCCTTTTTGTTGTGTTTTAATTTGTTGGTGTGTTAGTTGTTTTTTGTTTTGTTCTGATGTGCTGTTTTTCTATTTTGTGTGTGTTTATATAGCGTAATGTAATTTAATCTGAGGCTGTGCCTACCTTTTTAAAAATATTAATCTGTTATGTTAGAGCGTGTCTCCACGAAAACCGAATGCATGTACTGACACTGGCACGCCCATTGTGTGTGATTCTATAATTTACATGTATGGTGTAGGCCTACTTTTTCTTGAATCACACATGTCTTAGGGTTACAACGGCCAACTTCGGATAGGTGGACACGCGCCCTTATTTGTAAATTTTTGTGGTTGTGTATATATGTGCATGGAGATCAGTGCCTAGAAAACCAAGCTAATGACCAATAACACCAATGGGATCAAGCGTCAACAGCTTCAAATACCTCGGATCTATCGTCTCAGATGAAGGCTCAAAACCAGAAATTCTCTTCAGAATCGCGCAAACAACAGCTGTGCTGTCAAAACTGAAGCCTATTTGGAGGGGCAGAAACATCACGCACAGCTCAAAAATTAGGCTAATGCGCTCACTGATCATCTCAATATTTTTATACGCCTGAGAATCATGGACACTAACAGCAGAATTAGAGAAAAAGATTCAGACCACAAAGATGAGATGTTACCGCAGACTCCTTGACATCTCGTACAAAGACCACGTTTCAAATGCTGAAATACGGAAGAGAATCACCAACGCAGTGGGGCAATATGAAGATCTACTGACCACAGTGAAGAGATGAAAACTAAAATGGTATGGGCATGTCACAAGAACCACAGGACTTGTCAAAACAATCGTGCAAGGAACCGTACAAGGAAAGAGAAAGAGAGGAAGGCAGAGAAGGAGATGGGAGGACAACATTACAGAGTGGACAGGAAAGACGATGGATGACAATCTGAGGAGAGCAGAGGACAAAAATGGATGGCGAGAGCTGGTTTTCCAATGCAGTGGTGCCCCAACGGTTGCCCCAACCACGGGGTAGAAGAACAAGAAGAAGGTATATGTGCTGGTCTAATTTTGATTTCATTCAGTTGTGAAACCTTTGTTTTTCACGTTTTTACACTCTGTGTGGCTACAAATGATGTTCTGGAAGCTTAAAACAGAGCACAAGATTAAGTTACCTCTATCGACATATTGCTATGTATACATCATCACAGACAGTTGAAAGCTTGAAAATTAATGGCAACTTGATTGATGTAAATTTGTCGATGGTTTTTCATTATTTATAATGTTCAGGCATTAGAGTCAGAAAGAACAGAAGTACGAGTTTTACAGTTTTACATATTATTGTGTCACAATGCAGTGGAATCAGGCGTTTGTCCATTTTCGGGCATGTGGAGTTATTATTATCAATTTAAAGCTTGTTCATCTGTTTTGCTTTTGACAAAAAAACAGCAACCCATCTCTACCTTGAAAAAAATAGCAATTGAAGAAGGTGGTGTTGCCTGGTTCAGAAGTAAAATTAGTGAGAAAATTGCTGCCTAAGTATGGTGAATTCAAGAGTTGTGTGCTTGAAGCTGAGTACGTAGACAAGTAATGGTAAATCACATAATTAAGGGGGG
>NW_004797696.1:314694-316896 GCF_000002075.1 Aplysia californica
CCCCCAAAGTCCAAATTCGGCTCAAAATAATGGAACTTGAGTTGTAGGCATTTTTAGCTCCTACAACTATTTCATGGCATAAGAACCCCCAAATCCACATTTTCCCCATACTGGGCATGTTTGTCACCGACTGGAAGGAGCCTTTTTTGTCATCTTTCCCGGAACATTTTCCTTTCTTGGCACTATATCCAGACGTGGGACTGAGCCACCCCTATCTCCCAAGCAACGCAAATTGATCTCAATTGTCTGATAACACCATACTTTGACACCCCCCCCCCCACACACACACACAAATCCCAAACAAACAGCAAACAAAAACACTCCAGAAACAACGTCTAAGGCAAAAATGTATCGGGAAATACGAAAAATAGATCGTCAAATTAAAAAAAAGTATTAAGAAATGTTGTCTCGAAACATAACTATTTCTGCGTCTGTTCCTTTTCCGATCATGACCTATCAAGCCTTTGTACTTTTAACGCCTAGTGTGCAAATACTCTACTTGTTTAAGTATTGTAAGAGTGTCAAGAGTAAATTTTTCGTTACTGTAAGAGATGAAAGGCAGAAGAACGCACTGGAGACGATGGAAACAAGAATATAATTTCAAATATATCATGATAAAAAAGAATCATACACAATCGGAATTTGCGCTTCAAATGCATCGAAACGCGTCGCAACTGGTGTATATAATCACTGACCTGCCTTTGCAACATGGGTAATGGACCTACACTGGAGCCGTATGTCCAAGAGTGTTGGAACTTTTCAAAAATAAAAAAAGGCGTGGTGATATAACTATAATCAAATTAAGTCTCTTGTCTTAAATGAGCTATGCGTAACGATGGTTCATTACTGCATAAATCAGGTTTCTTGCGTGGTGGGTAATACAAGGCATTATTTAAGAGCCTGATCCAGAACGGTGGGTCGCAGCATTTATTTTCCCTTAGATTGTTTGTCTCTTGTTTGTGCTATGGGTTGAAAACATGTGATTGTTTACTGTGTGGGTAGGAGCGACGCGACGGACCGCTAAAGTAGCTGTGATTTTTCGTCTGGTCAATGTTGAGTAAAGCGATGCACATAAAAAAGAAAACGTGCATTTAATGCAGGGATAAGCAATATAGGCATCTACATATATAATACATAAAAGTGGACTTGGGAGGCTTATTGCACAAACTCCTCCCTTATTACCTAACCCACACCTTTGAAACTTTGCAAGCGTCCACAGCATCCACGTGGCTAGGACCTAGCTTTAAAAAATCCACCAAACTGCTTTCCCCGATTTTTCCAAAATGCTTTGTTTCGTCCACAGACTTTTCTCTCAAGATTTATTGCTCCATTCCAGTAAAATGTAAATAAAGTAGGCCAATGACTTTCAGTTGATGTTCAAACACCGATCATTCCTTTCATCGGAAGGGGACCCAGCTAGTACGGGAATATAAGGAGTTAGGACGAGAAGTAGGATGTAATAGTGGCACTCTCCAACCACCAGTAGCAATGATCTGAACACTGTAAACGAGAGCCCAGGGTCGGACAAAAAACAGATAACAATCTAAAAGAAAATAAATGATGTGACCCACCGTTCCGGACCAGGTAGATAAATAATGCTTCGTATTAGCTATCACGTAGAAAACCTAATTTCTGCAGTAATGAATCATCGTTACACATAGCTCATTTAAGATAAGAGACTTAATTTGATTATCGTTGTATCACTACGCTTTTTTTATTTTTCAAAGTTCCCTACACTCTTGCAAATGCGGTGCCTAGCTCCTATAAAAGGTGACAGTACATATTGCTAAGGCAGGTCAGTAATTATATGCACCAGTTGTGGTGCGTTTCGATGCATTTGGGTCGCAAATTTCGATTTTGTATGATTTTTGAAAATCGTAACATATTCTGATTTTTAGGATTGCCCTCAGGTTATTGACACTGTCTTTAGCTATTACAATTCTTTGGGGGGGTTCTGTGGAGCATTTGGCATCGGATGTTATGCTCCAAGCTTTTTAAACTGTTGAACCTGTTTCATCTTTTAAAAATCCATAGCGAAATGATATTTAAGATTATTTACAGCTTTTAAGAGAAGAATGGTATTATTATGCACGCAACAATAATCCTTTACGTTCACTTTCCGTCACAATAGCAAAGAAGCAGTTGAAGTTCCTTTTCTGAATCTGCAATTAAAACAGTGTAAATATACGCGCACACACACAC
>NW_004797696.1:317196-320835 GCF_000002075.1 Aplysia californica
TACATATATATTTGGCGCTCATATGACCTTATGCAGTTGCAAGCGCCGTAAAACCCTCTACTAGAAAAACATATATATTTTAGGTATATAAATTTCACTTTCTAAGGATTGTCTAGAGGTCTGTTGACACAACGCCTCCCCGCCTGACTCCTCTTTTAAGTTTCTTATAACCGTTGTATTCTCCCTTAATTTCTACAGCAGCATTTTGGTCCCAGTACAAATTGTTAATATTACTTAAGCCTTCCTGTCAATGTTTAGCGCTTAAACATTTTTGAATAGCTTTCAGATCTTTCTGCACAAACAGATTAAACCGAACACAAAAAAGGACCCCTTTTTTAAAAAAGAATCCTTTTTATGTTTGCGGTTTTTTTTTTAACCAAGAAGAACTATAACAATAAATGTTCTTCATGTGTCATTAAAATCGAGGCATGCAGGTTGTATTTCGGTTTGTATTGTCTTGAACGGGCTAATGGTAGCAGTGACTCAATATGAATCATCAGTGGAAAAGTTTTTTTTCTCCAGGTTAGGAGGATTACACGATTTTAGGACACTAGTGTGTGTTATTCGATACCACTCCCACCCTTTCGCCGTTTAAACACACGTGAAAACAGATTTATAACCCATTACGTTTATTTGTCGAGGGAAGCAAAAGGTCTCATGTTAACCACTTCTCCCGAAAACACTTCGATGACCTTGGTTTTATTCATTCATATATTCCTACGTTTGTGCGGAAAGAGACATGCTATGGTTTCCAAAGTACTAAGAGGAATAACTGTCGGAGTATGTACTCAGATTCTTTTACATTGTTTGTTTAAAAGGGAGGGCCACACAATCACACGCTTCCCTCTTAAGTGCTGGGATTTCGTGTTTTCGAACAGTCGCAAGTACATAAGTATCACATCATGTTTTACGACTCTTTCACGATCGTGGGAACGTAAGAAAATGGTTCTGTAGCTATAACATTATTTTGATACTTTTATGACACATAATTTTGATTCTTAGGATATTTCGTCGACATCCTTGGGATCGACATACGTTCTAATATTGTTTTTACTATAAGTGTTGTATATTCTGCTTCCTAATACATGTAATATCTGTCAATGTCCACTGATCGTGAAAAATGTGTGTTTTTTTAGCAGATGAAATGTCCACCGACGTATCATCGTACGTCCGTCTGAGAAACTAACGTTCACCTGATCTATACCCATGGCCATTTATTAAAAGCAATGAACAATTATTTCCTCATCGGTAAGAATTCTCCCTCCGCATGTTTATTGGCCGGAAGTGCATAAACCAAAATGTTAACCAACTAAAGCGTCGATTGTCCACTATCTGTCCGGCATAAGTAAAGTTAAGCTAGTTGTGTAAGTGCTATAAGCCTCTACCTACTGAAGTCATAACACAATATATGAGGAGTTGCTTGAACCCTGCCTATTTCAGAAAACCTGCGCTGTGAGGTGAAAATAGAGAAATGATATAGGTTTAACCTATATGGGTCGGTCCTTTTCGAGATGGACGGTTAACTCGGAGGTTCTTCCTATTAAATAATCTCTAAAAGAACCGACCCATAAAGTAAATGCGTGTAAAGTGCTTTTCCAAAGAACACAATGTCGGATCGAGCTGAGGTTCAAACCTCCAAACCCACAATCTCGCGATTACGGATCCGGTAGCCTAACCACTAGGTTTCCGACGCCACCGCGCTGTAAGAGACATTGCTCCCCAACTGAAGCTGACGAATTCTCAACAAAATGTCTTAGTAGTAGAAGGTTTTACAGTGCTCGCAACTGCATAAGGTCATATGAGCGCCAGAAGATTTTAGAGGTGTTACAAGAGAGTAACAAACATAAAAAAGAAGAAGGGGAGATAAGGAGGATAGATGTTTGACAGGAAAGAAGAAGCAGACCACACCAGAGCACCCGCCAACCACCCGCACAAAATGTCTTACAAAGAATCGAGCCCATGTGTTTTAACTCCAAGGCAACCAAGTCGACCAGGGGAGGTGGGGGGGGGGGGGCTGACTTGTTTGACAGATAGAGATGTCCCAAAAGAATCTTACTCGGGGCGGCAACACTGAGTTGTGAATAAAAACAAATCCTGGATTCAAATTATTGAATGTTCAACCGCCAAAGTAGTCGGGAAAGTACAAAGTATCTCATTACTGTTAATTTCAACCAACACTATATTTAACTATAGGCGTGAATGTACTAACAAAAAGCAAAAAAGCAGAGGTGTCAATAGTACAAGCAATACATGACAATTATCAATTATTTTTTAAATTTCAAATTTGGTTGTTTTTGTCTAGCCTAGTCTTTTGGGGCCAGGAGCCGGTGTCACAATCGAGGTCACGATCTGATTATAGGAGGGGAAAAAAGTCGAGGGGAAAAACAAGCACTTACAGCAGCAGTCAAGAGATTATTAGGAGATAGTTCTCCTCACCTTTGTGAGGTAGACTCGACCAGTGTAATAGTTTGCTTATATTATCAGTGCTTGTGGCTGAAAGGGGTGAACAGGGTATTTATGTGGCAATGAAACAGTTTTTGAGTGTTGTGCACCTGTTCCCTTCAACTCTTTTGGTAGACTCTTCCAGCCTCTCTTCAAGTTTACATAATCAAAACTTGTGACTGCTTATGGAGTGGTCCGAAAGGGATGAACATGTGGCAATGAATCAGTTGTGAATGTTAGGCATACTGTTCATTAGCGATTATGAACGTCTTTTCACATTTAATTTATGAAGTCTACGTCTATGGGTAAAATTGACAGCGACGATGTTCCGAAATTAGGAAAGGAAGCAGTGATTATTTGATTATATAGACGCTTCGCCACTTAAGTCGACCAATACTCCCCAAACAGCAGCAAAGCAAATGTCCGTTAATCTAATGTATCAATTAACCTTATTCGTTACTCAATTAATGCCCGTTACTCAAATGTCCATTAATTAAATATCCGATTTCTAAATGCCCATTAATAAAATACCTGTCCGTGATTAGTACAAAGTGGAGTCTTTTCTTTTTTTAAAGTGTCTTTCTTTTGATCTCTATAGTCCACTGTCCCAATATCTCAATGAGATGTAGAGGTCAAATGTGCAGACATGTGTCCAGGAGGATATTAAACCCAGACTTATTTTGAGCTGTTTTCTCTTGACCTGTCAACGGTCAGTGTCGTGACCGATTTTTCTACTTGATCTAATGTTCTAACGGAGAGAGTTTGAACTC
This sequence comes from Aplysia californica, assembly GCF_000002075.1. Lineage (NCBI taxonomy): Eukaryota > Metazoa > Mollusca > Gastropoda > Aplysiida > Aplysiidae > Aplysia > Aplysia californica. The sequence continues at coordinate 320,409 of NW_004797696.1, forward strand.
CAAGACCAAGAGGCCCACGATAAGGGTTAGATACTCCAGGTCAAAGTAAGTCTTACTATTCGTCTTCTACCTGACTCTTCAGACACTTAAAGTTGCTACCTTTTATTTAAATAAAGTATTTATTTGTCAGCGACAGGTCATTCGAAACTGGGAAACTGTCTAAATCTTTTTTAAAAAAATAAAAATGTTCCACCTCACTCTGAGTACTCAAAGGATTGTACTCGCGAACAAATAAACAAACAAACGAACAAACAAATATACAAACAAATAAAGAAGCGAAAAACAAACAAACATACACTGACACACATACACACAAATAATAATAACAATACTACTTCTACTACTACTACTACTACTACTACTACTACTACTACTACTACTACTACTACTACTACTACTACTACTACTACTACTACTACTACTACAT
>NW_004797696.1:322395-324206 GCF_000002075.1 Aplysia californica
CCTCTCCTCGTTTCTGCCTCCCCCCCCCCAACCAAGAAACACACCCAGTCTCTGTCCCTCCTCACCCCGTCTCTCATCTCTCCCACCCATCCTGTAATAATACATTCATAAATACATAAATACATAAACAAATACATAAAAGAATAGACTAATAAATGAATAAATATTTTTAAAATACAAGTAAAAATTCAAAGCATATAAAATGACAACAACAACAACAACAACAACAACAACAACAACAACAACAACAAAAGAATTGCTAGAAAATGAAAATAAAAATCTCTGCTGTGTCTTCGTCACTTTCCCATTCCGCGCGCCCAACAACAGTACGGGCGGGGCAACGCTAATACTGTTATATTGTATCTAGTCACTAGTCAACGTCCTATCAAATCCTTCAGTCCTGGTACCCCTTGTCGCAAACAGGATGCTTGACATCGAAGGCAGGGTCGTCGCGGCGCGTTATCAAAGACGTCTATTTGTCCTTATCGTGAAAAGTCAAAAGTCAACATAACCTAGCCTTAAGATCAGTGCCTCGATGCCCCAAGACACGGCCCAGGAGAGGCTCTTGAGGTTCTGGGTTGACGTTATCCAAAGTTGTCAACATCACTTGGGATGATTTAGTTTTAGTGGCTTTCGACGTTCTCGGGCTTTTATGGCGTCGAATAAAGCGATCAGAAATCCTATGATCTCGAAGTCGGAGAGGTAAGCAAGCCTCTATAACCGAGTTACGCATATATCTGCTGTCTCCTAGAGCTACGTCAGTAAAGAGGGTTGAAGGTTGTTTTACAGCTCTGTATTTTCCGAATGAAACTGAAGTGCGTTGCACACTTGCTCGAATCTGCAAAATCTGCAGAACTGCAGCGACCATATTATTATTGTTGTTCATCCCAATAAATATGATGGTACTGATAATGGTATTAAGAGATGTTATTATTATTATCATTATCATTATTATTATTATTATTATTATTATTATTATTATTATTATTGTTATTATTATTTGTCATTCTTCTTCTTCTTCTTCTTCTTCTTCTTCTTCTTCTTCTTCTTCTTCTTCTTGTTACAATCAACTTTCTTTCAAGACAGTAGGCCCTACCATATAAAAGCCAAATTATTTTTGCTAGGTGCTGGGTTTGCACGAGCTAGCATGACTCATCGACTTCACCTGATTATGTAGACAGGGCAATAGTACACTGTGTGTAACCCACGTCAACATCGTACAACGCGATCTAAAATCGATCTAAATTTGTCGATTGTTTTTCATTATTTATGATGTTCAGGCAATAAAGTCAGAAAGAACAGAAGTACAAGTTTAACAGTTTTACTAATTATTTTATCACAATGCAGTGGAATCAGGCGTTTGTCCATTTGTAGGCATGTGGAGTTATTGTTATCAATTTAAAGTTTGTTCATCTGTTTTGCTTTTGACAAAAAAACAGCAACCCATCTCTACCTTGAAAAAATTAGCAATTGAAGAAGGTGGGGTTGCCTGGTTCAGAAGTAAAATTAGTGAGAAAATGGCTGCCTAAGTATGGCGAATTCAAGAGTTGTATGCTTGAAGCTGAGTACGTAGAGCAGTAATGGTATATAACAATAATTAACTTCCTTCCTTCCTCCAACATAGACTTTTATGTAAAAAAAGATCCTTATCTGGCTATAATTTTTCTTATCGTGTTTTTTGTCAATCCGCCCTAACATATCTTCCTGCGCTAAGTCCTGGGTTTTTTTCTCAATACATCGTCCAGGCTCATGCACTTAAGCTACAGCGAGCGAGAGAGAGAGAGAGAGAGAGAGAGAGAGAGAGAGAGAGA
>NW_004797696.1:325719-327094 GCF_000002075.1 Aplysia californica
TTGTGTGTGTGTTTGTGTGTGTGTGAGTGTGTGGGTGTGTGTGTGTGCGGTGGCGATGCGTCTGTATAATCAAAGAATCACCGCTTCCCTTCCTACTTTTAGAACAACGTCGCAGTCAAATTCGCACTTGGATGTAGACCTTATAAATTAGATTTAAAAAGATGTTCATAATCACATATTATGAAAAGTATGCATAACTTTCAAAACTGTTTCATTGTCACATAAATACCATGTTCAGCCCCTTCGGGCAATTCCATAAGCACTCACAAACTTCGATTATGTAAACTTAAAGAGAGGCTGGAACAGTCTACCAAAAGAGTTGAAGGAAACATGTTCACAACACTCAAAACTGTTTCATTGCCACATAAATACCCTGTTCACCCCTTTCAGGCCACTGCCATAAGCAGCCACAAGCACTGATAATATAAACAAACTATTACACAGGTCGAGTCTACCTCAAAAAGGGGAGAGGAACTATCTCCTAATAATCTCATGACTGCTGCTGTGAGTGCTTGTGGGTTTTTTTCTCGACTTTTTACCTTCCTATAATCAGATCGTGACCTCGATTATGACACCGGCTCCTGGCGGCAAAAAGCTAGGCTAGACAAAAAACCCAGCAAAGTTTAAAATAATAAAAATATTATATTATTGTCATGTATTACTTGCAGTATTGACATCTCAGCTTCTTTTCTTTTTGTTTGTACATCTGTGACCTTCTATTGACTGTGAATGCTGGGCAATAACTAAAGACAGTGAACATATCGTAGAAGCAAAAGAAATGTGGTTTCTTGGGAGACTGCTAAGAGTATAGTGGAAGAAAAAGAAATCAAAGTGCTTGATGAAGCTCACGTTGGACGCTCTCAGTTAAAAACAATCAGGAAACGACACATGCAGTTTTTGGGACACCTGAATAGACATAAGGGTCTTGAACTTCTAGGTCTCACTGGCAAAATTGAAGGTAAACTACTTTGGGAACCTAAACGTATTATGGGTAACAGTACAGGGAAAGATCAGGGAAACGTAGCTTTTTTTAAGAGCATCCGAGCAAAGGAATGAATGGAGAACAATGATAGCCGATGTCTGTCGCAGATCGGGCACTGGATGATGTTTCACATCAAATTTAGTGTTAAATTTAATGAGATACTGTCCCGATTATTTTGGCGGTAGAACATTCAATGTGAATTCTGGATTTTTTTTCGCTCACAATTCAGTGTTGCTGCCTCCACTAAGATTCTTGTGTGACATCTTTATCTGGTTCCTTGTCTCACTTTGATTACACTGTCAAACAAATCAGCCTTAGCCCCCCTGTGTGTGTGTGTGTGTGTGTGTGTGTGTGTGTGTGTGTGTGTGTGTGTGTGTGTGTGTGTGTGTGTGG
>NW_004797696.1:327222-329196 GCF_000002075.1 Aplysia californica
GGTAGTGGTGGGAAGTGTCCGTGCTCCGTTTTGATGTTGAGCACGTGTTCATGAGAAAGACACATTACTAAGTCCGCCGCATTTTTTTCACGTTTGCCTGTCTTTTATTGTCTCTTTCAGCAGTACCGGTGGCTGTTTGAAAGCATTCCAACAGATGATAAAAGTGGTCACAACTCTTGTCTTATCTAATTATTATGTCTTGAAGTGGCTCTGGTGAAAAAGAGTTGTATTTCTTTAATTAAAACCCCTGTATTCACGATGGCCTATGGTGGGACCTCCGTATTTTACGTCCATATCTCTCCAGGACCGAGCTATAAAAACCCTCCAAACAACCCGAGCTCAAGAATGCATTATTCGGGATTCGAATCAGGGCTGGGGGCTCTCGTGGTCTAGGGCTTACGGTGTTCGCCTCTCACTCAATAAGTCCCTGGTTCGAATCCTGACAGCGACGGAAACTTTTCTTCTCTTAAATTTTCTCCTTTCACCTCCTTTCCTCCTCTTTAACCATCGTCTGCTTTCGTCTCCACTTTCTGTCCCCTACTCCTCCCCTTTGTCGCCTCCTCTGGGCTCCTGGCTCTTTCTGCAACCTTTCTATTTCTACTCCTTGGCTCATTCTCACTGCTGTCTTTCTGCCACACCCTGATCTAAAAGTAGGTAAGATCTAACACCTAGCCTCCTAGGATAAGGGCGAAAAATGTTGGAGGTCTCGTGTGTAGGTTGCGCACGTTAAAGATCCCTTGGTGGTCTTAAAATCGAGTACACATCGGCCGCCGCCCGGGCAAAATTCTAAATTCCTTCCAAACTGAAAACGTTTAATGTGCCCCGCGCGCTCATATGACCGTATGCTGTTCCGAGCACCGTAAAACACTTACACACAAAAAAAATACACACAAAAAACACCAACAAACCCCAAGGCTATTTAATTTACGCAACAGCTCAGCTCGACACCACAATATGCTAACTGTACGCACGATGTGTCTCTCACTCTCAGGATCATTAACCCTTACCGTACGTTGTGTTTTACTATCGTATCCATACGACGTGGGAGACTCTGTGCCTCAACCTTCCTAACAGGAAATTTATTCGTTTATCCGATCCGCACGCTTTGCTTAACAGTGTTGTCAAAATGAATTTTTGAGAAATACTGAACATTTCAAAGAGATCTTCCCACTAGAAGTATTCTAAAATGTGAAGAATACAACCCCGGGGTACAAAATGACCTCAGGGCGTACGGATAGGGTAAAAAATGTTTTCGAGAACATTGGGGTCTTGATATTGTTGCCCACATTGTGTCTGACCAATAATTATTGGGACTCTTCTTATGTTCTTTAGTTATTTCAGCTCTTAGACACAAGGGTGTTTTTCATAATGCTGAAGTGTAGTGAGTTCAGTGAGGTTTTTTTTTAGTATTCTAAAGAGACAGTTGAAAGAATTTATCAGCTGAAAATGTTTTGTAGTATCTAAATTGAGGTATGTTTTATTATAGTATTTGCTAACTATTTTCCACCAAACGAATAGGGGAACATTTAAAACTGAAGCAAAAGCTTCCTTTTTATATTCCATATGAGGGTGGAATCAAACAGCAAACAAAATTTCTATTCGATAAAACTGCTACTTATTTTTAAACATAACATTGAGTCTTTACTACATGTTGGAAGTTTCGTGCCAAAAGAAAGACAATTTTATTTACCTCATTTTCCTCACATTGAAAACTCATCCACAATTTGTCAAAAAATAGGTTTTGGGGGTAATGTCCCCTCGAGGTTCCCGACCTGTGTTCACCAATAAATAGTAGATTCTATGTAATAGTCCCGTGACCTCTCTCTCTCTCATTGTCTTGCTCACATCGCGGACTTTCACCGCATTCTTAGTTGACGTTGTATGATACACAGCACGCCTTCTCGCTCCCATACTTGCCTGTCTGAGAGAGAGAGAGAGAGAGAGAGAGAGAGAGAGAGAGAGAGAGAGAGAGAG
>NW_004797696.1:329726-330841 GCF_000002075.1 Aplysia californica
CCAGTCCACAAACCAGTCAACATTTACCCTATCAGTACTTCGTGTTTAACTATCGTATCCATACGACGTGGGGAACTCTGAGCCACCACTTTCCTGAGCGGACATTTACTCGTTAATCCGATTCGTACGCTTAGCATAGCAGTCTGTCAAAATGATTTTTTGAGAAATAATGAAAGTTTCAAAGAGATCTTGGTACGAGAAGTATTCTAAAATGTGAAGAATACAACCCCGGGGGTACAAAATGACCCCAGGGCGTACGGATAGGGTTAACTCCTTCACTGCCAGGCCCCACGATTGAGTAATGAAACAAGTCTCGAAATAAAAGCGCATTCCTGAGTTTCATAAATTTCAGATTCTAGGCACTCAAGTTCACAGTAAGCTACTTTTCTAAATTGATTTTAGGTGTCCGGTGACGTCGTTGTCCGCCCTCAACCGAGGATCCGAAAACCACCTACACAATCGATCCCATAATGTGAGTGACAGTGAGCTGATCTCGCGGGGACGACTTCTGTGTTCAGAAAACACTGCCTGCTCTGCCCGTTGCACTCTCAAACTGCCCCCCCCCCCCCCCACTCTGCCACTCAAACTTGGTGGATTAAGTCAAGAAGAAGTGATTTCCTACCATTAGAGATTTATAGAAAAATCATCTAAGTGTGCAACAATAAGGTCAATTAGTGAGAAGCAGACCAAATGCTTATATATAATTGCTTAGATTGTCTTCTATCAACAAGTTCCTAGGGCAATATCGCAAAAAAAAAAACAAAAAAAAAAGTCAATTGGAATTATAAGCTGTTATCAAGCGTGGCGCATGCAGATGAACAAAACCGATAACAATGAATACATTGTTTATCTTTATTTTTATATTAACATTTTAAAAACAAGTTTCTGCAACTTCCAAACGTTATGGTGTTTTATGTGGCAGTAGCACAGCCAATCAAGTTTTGAGGGGTCGGTAGGGAGTTATTGGGAGGACAGGGGTTGAGAGTCGGGGGTAAGGCGAGGAGGGGTCGGGGGTAAGGGGTTGAGGGCCGGGGGTAAGGGGTTGAGGGTATGAGGGGATAGGAATAGGATAGGTCTGTATAATAGAGGGTAAGGGCGGAGAACAAAGATAGAAA
>NW_004797696.1:331179-332577 GCF_000002075.1 Aplysia californica
GCTCCCTTCTTGTCTGGTCACTCATGGTTGAGCTGTTTACTTCCAGCTGTAAAAGTGTAAAGCAACTAAAATATGGTGAAAGAAAATCCAAGCACTTTGTTTGTCTCCTCTATGTTTAGCAGACACCTTATCACCTTAACTTGCCTATACTTTAACTATCGTTTGTCACAATTTCAGCACAACCCACCCACCCAACTAAACGACAAACAAAAACAAACGCGCGCACACACACACACACACACACACACACACACACACATACAAACACACACACACACACACATACACACACACACTCACACACACACACACACTCACACACGCACAAAAACAACCAACAACAACAAACAACCCTCGTAGGTCTAAGGGTTTTTTATATTGGAATCAAACTAAGTTCTCATCTCTCAAACCAACTTTAGGACATCTTTTATAATTTGAACTTCTAATCTCGTGTGTCAACGGTATTTCTTGAAGTAAATAAGTATGACTCTCGTATGATTAGAAATTAAAGCTTTTACTCTGTCGCTGAGTTAAAAAATATTACTACATGTACATTATTTTCGTTTCTACTTTGAAATCGGCTGTCTCAGTTGGTCCCGCGGGGGCATGTATGCTTGAAACTAAACAACAGGTATACGGCCTCTTTTTAAAAAAAAGACAAATCATCCACCCCAAGCGGCCTATTTTCGAAATACCTAAGCACAACAAAATATGTGAGGGTAAATGCAGGCCGTCCTTTAACCCAGTTATGGTGACAAAATTGCAGCTTTTATTTATTTGGGTTTCTTCTGTTAGCATGTCAAAACATACAGAAAACAAACAACCAAATAAATAAAAGCTGCACTTTTGTTACCATAACCGAGTTAATGGATGCCCTGCACTTGCCCTCACACCCCCATCATGTGACAGAGCCGGTTCGTACAGGCTGAAACCGTGTGAAGATTGGCACGGAATTCAAGACAAACAAGCAAGAATGGGGTTAGAAGTAACCGTGGAGCTTCGTCTACTGTCCGCCTCAGGGGCTGGCATCGTATGAGAGCAAGACGTGTTGGGCTGCTCATTCCGTCACAGTGAGCCACAGGGCCACTGGAGCAAGCGAATATCGGTCACTTTCTACTACTTGTGCATCGCGCAGTACGTAGATTCTAGGTGTGTGGGTGTGTGTGTGTGTGTGGGGGGGGGTGCTTGTAAGTGTGTGTGTGTGTGTGTGTTTGTTTGTTTGTGTGTGTATGTGTGTGTATGTGTGTGTTTGTATTTGTTTATGTATTTGTGTGTGTGTGTGTGTATGTATGTGTGTGTGTGTGTGTTTGTATTTGTTTATGTATTTGTATGTGTGTGTGTGTTTGGGTGCGTTTGTGTACGTGAATTTGTGTTGGGTGTGGCTAGAGAGAGAGAGAG
>NW_004797696.1:334593-336728 GCF_000002075.1 Aplysia californica
AGAGAGAGAGAGTGTGTGTGTTCACGACAACACCACCCTCTGAGCCACCGATAGAGTTCCTCCTCCTCCTCCTCCTCCTCCTCCTCCTCCGTATGGTTGCGGCGCTCGCCATCCATCCTATGCCATCCATCTTCTGTATTCCGTGGATCTGGCCAAGTGTCACGTATGTCTGCCCTACTGTGACTCCCAAACTGGATCTGTTTGTGCCACCAGCCTTAAATTCCTGCTTGCTTAGCTGAAATCCTCAGCATCTTGGGGTTGGGTTTTTTGTGTGCTTTATGTCGGAAGTTTGAATGGTTTTCTTTATTTTGTTTTTATTGTTTTAAATTGAGGTCATTTGCCCTCTTTAGAGCGCCAAAAAGAGGCAACAAAAGACTACCCATTCCTCGTTAGTGATGGAGTTGAAATAGGGATAAGTGACAGCGGCATAGAGGGTGCTTTTATTTATTAGGAGCTGCTCCATCAGAAGTACTTCTTGCACTGTTAAAAGACATAAGGCGCCATGAGCTTTTTTTCTTTATTTTAAAAATGGTTACTCAATGAAATCTTTTGGAATTTGCTAGAACTGCTGTCGCCAAAACAACGGAAACAGAAACAGTGTGTTAAAGTTAAAGGAAGCGTAATGGTATAATAATGAAAGTCATCAGGGAATGAAATATGCCAAGGAAAGCTTGCAAAAATTCGTGAACACTCCTCACCTAATTCTAGAACCAGTCACTTTGGGCTTTTAAAAATAATATACAATTGCGTTTATTTGTACAAACCTATACATGGCCATAGATAGACCCTTGTGTGGAGACAACTGGAGTTTAAGAGCTCAAAATAAAGTCTTCTACATGTAATATTTGTACGTGTAACAAAGACTGGAAGTTTATCTCACTGATGTAATTTTTTCTATTTTAATTTATGAGACCGTTGACCCTATTATGAGTCCAGGAAGGTCATGAAATCACTTCTGTTGCCATCTACAGTCACGTGAACAAATAAATTGACAATCATGGCAAGGATTCATGACTCGAATGAAATTTTATATTATGTTTGCTTGGCTCCGGAGAGCGACACATGATCAACGCCTTGTGATCTTCTCTGGGTCAGAATAATGCCAAGGTTGGAATACATCATTGCTAACCTTAGGTCTACAATTGTAAGACACAATGTTTGCTCAAAATGCGACTGGAGTGTTTGAAGCATAGTTTTGGGGGCCTTATGTGTGGTCGTAATGTGTAATGTCTTTTTTTCTAAACTGTATGCATGTCTTTCTAGCCAAGTCTGTTGAATTTTTTCTTCAGTTTCATGAATTCGAGTAAATACTGACTAACATCCTCATGTTTTAAACTAAATTCGCTCATGTACGGTTTACTTTCATTTATCCGTTCAAAGCTGAAGCTCTCTTCAGGCGACACCATTTTCTGTAATGATAAACAGCTCGCTTTGAAAGTTTGGATGAAACTAATTTTTGAGTTTTTGAATGTTGTCATTGTGCACATATGTGGAAAAGTGTCGATTTGAGGAGAATTCAGATTGTGTGAGTGATTCGAACAATTTTTATAATCTTTGTGCCATGCCTAGTTCTGCAGGAACCCGACAAAGACAAACCATGTGAGCAACAGCTATTTTGAAATAAAGATAAGTTGCCCTCCTTCACCCACCTCACACCCTTATCCACGTTAAAAATGAAGCCCCCCCCCCTCTCCACAAAAATACCCCCCCTAAAAAACAACAACCAAACAACAACAACAACAACAAACAACTACCTTTTTATTGGCAGTTTTTTATACTCTAGAGTATCGCCAAAACTTCTGTATGAATTTGAAATACGTTCACCAGTAAGGGGTCGATGGACCATGCTAGATAATTTTGTTGTTGTAATTGGTAAATGGTGTTTTCTGATTGTCACTTCTCGTCTGGGTTTGTGTGGTGCGTTCTAAAAGCCGATGAATCTAGGAGAATTCACCCACCAAATAACTGACGAAATAACAAACAAAAGTAAACCTTTCAACTAAAAGGAAACAAGAGATATTGACTTTGGTGTAGTATCATCTTTGTTTTCTTTTGTCATTTCTTTCATGTTCTCTGGTACATCCATACCGCTCCCCACCCCTTCCACGTTCGGCTATGTGTTTTCTCTCTCTCTC
>NW_004797696.1:336857-340143 GCF_000002075.1 Aplysia californica
TCTCTCTCTCTCTCTCTCTCTCTTTCTATTTCTATATACATATAGATATATATTATGTATATATCTCTCGCTGAAACCAACTATACATAATTAGTAGGATGTTTTACCAACAAAACAAAAAATCAAACCCTATTTAACTAAATTTTTTTGTTAAAAAAAAGATAAAAGTAAAAAGATCGAAACAATTGCACGACCAAGGTGTCCCTGGTTTATGTTGATAATACTAGAATACTTGTGTGGGAGATTGGCAGGTGCTCTAGTGTGGTTTGCTCCTTTTTTCCTGTTTTTGTCAAACATCTATCATCCTCATCTCTCCTCCTGTTCCGCATTTAATCACTCGCTTGCAACACTTCTAATCTTCTGCACATATATAACCTGTTGTGTTGCAAGTTCCGAAAAACTTTTACCAAATCTAAGCACTAATTGTCCCCAAATTTGACCTCGACCTGTTGCTCAGAACTTGCTGACTTTCCTTAACAAAACGATTCATTGCACGTCTTAACACTAGTGGTTAGCGAACCTATGGCCTCGATTCAAATCAGTTTCGCACGATGGACACAGCTGAGGAAGGGGTAAGGTGGTCATTTCTATAAGGAAAAGTCGTAGGACAATGTATTCTTGGCCATCATCCATTTATTAATAGCACAAGAAATAATAACTCGGTTTCAATAGGTCTTTTTCTGGGCGTTTTGTTTTGTCATTCACACAACTGTAAGTTGGACTACTTATATGATAAAACTCTATGTTTCCCACTATTTCCCCTTAACACTAGTGCTGGGCGGCGAGGTTCCTGGTTATCGAAAGCTTGGAATCGTAGGAATCGACTCCGAACCCAATTACTTACTTTCCAATGATGGGATTTCTTCCTGTGATTATATGGTAGCTGCGAACATCTTTAGGATTTCGGATAACCTTGATTTCGGAACACTACGGAGCATTAATTTTTATTTTTCCCAAAAAAATTGTAAAAATTAAAAAGAAGATTTTACAGATTAAAGTTACTGGTAACGGCTGGTTTACGTAAAAAGGAGTCGGAACTTTTCTTTCGTAACATTAGTCTTGGGAATCGGTTCCCGACTAGATTCTTCGCCCAGCTCTACTTAACACCAGAAGACAAGACAGTCAGAGAAATGATGAAGTAAGAGCAGCTATTGGCACTGAGTAAGCTAAAATGGTTTGGCCACCTGTAACGAATGTGTCACCAGTCAGCCTCGAGAGCCGATAACACCAAGCACTGGGGCTATAAATGAAGAGGAAGCCTTGAGGGGGTCAAGGAAACCCTGAAAAATTATAATAATCACAATTGAAAGAGCTGCGGAGCTGGCCTACCATAAAAAGCTGCCACTCCCGTCGACGTTTAACGCAACAGAGAATGAAAAAGTAAAAAGTAAGTGAAGAAACTGCATGGCCCAAGACTGTCTCCAGCTTTCTGATTGAGCTACGGGTGGAAGGGAATACCTCTGTGTATTTTGAAATAAAGATAAGTTGACGTAAAAGCACGTTTCTAATTGGCTCGATTTCCGTTTCTGAGAGGGAATCCCCCCGCACACACACACGCTCACACAAAACACAAACACACACACACTTTTCCACCCCAATAGCCCCGACCGCCTACAATGAATTTGAACGTGTATTAACTGAGACTTATGAAATGCAAGAATACATGTATACGTTTACGCCAAGCCTGCTCCATTACTCAATTCTCGGTTTGGCAGTGAAGTAATAATTAAGTCGTCTTTCCGCTCTCTCTCTCTCTCTCTCTCTCTCTCTCTCTCTCTCTCTCTCTCTCTCTCTCTCTCTCTCTCTCTCTCTCTCTTACGCACACAGGCATATTTCAATCACACATACATGTACGTACCAAACGAGAGAGAGACATCCATACAGAATAGATTGGAACGAAGCTTTTCAAGTTAAAGTTTTTATGAGAAGATTGAGTGTTGATAATAGTTTATTCTCTTTAAGTAGATTGCCATATCTAATCGCGAGTTGTACATGTATATCTAAACATTTTAGTGTAGATATTTTTACGCTTTATCATCATTTTGGATAAATTAGGAGGTCGGCTTCCAACGGTACCCTGCCTGTCAGGGCTAACCCAGGCTGAGAAGGATATACAACATCCCAGCTGAAACACCAAGATACTCGATGAACATTCGATAAACGCTCCGGAATCGAACTCTGGTCTCCTGTGTGCGACACTGAAGCGTCCAACCGCTATACCACCGACGTCGGTCGTCATACATTATGGTATATGTTTTGTACCACATGATATTCATGTATATGTTTTGTACCACATACATTGTGCATCACACACGAAACTAAAGACAACAGGTTTGATCGAGTAAACAAGATGTACATCGACATAATAATAGCTATTTAGTCCTGTAAAAATAAATACAGACGGACAGAAACAAATGAAAATGCTGAAGTATGGCCTGACAGCAAGGTCAACGACGCACCCAAATGAAAACAATGTTTGAGCAGCCTTGTTTAATGTAATAACAAGGAAGTTAGATAAACGCAAAAATGCAGGATTGTTGAAACTGCGTTCCCTATTTTCTCGTTCACGATAACAAGATCCTTTGACGACCTTTTGTTGATACTACGTAAGAGGTCGCATGAATTGCAACATGCGATGACACTTGTGATTTGTCATCTAATATTATCCTGTGATATTAAATTTCTATTGGTCTCCTCTCACTCAGTTATGGCACCAAAATAGACAGACAGAAAGACAGACAGAAAGGCAGACAGACAGACAGACAGACAGACAGACAGACAGACAGATAGATAGATAGATAGATAGATAGATAGATAGATAGATAGATAGATAGGGAGATAGATGGGTGGATTTTGGTTTACCCAGCTGACCCTTTGTCTGTTTTATTGTGTGGCACGTATTGGGGGTAAAAGTAACATTACCCGTGTCATTGTATCTCTTCCGGCTTGTCTCATTATCGGTTCTTATATCTTTGTTTATACAGTCTATAGGTTGTCTAAATGTTACCGTCTTTGGCCGCCTGCTTATTTTTAAAAAAGTCAGTTTCGACACTCTTTTAATTAAAAACTCAGGACTAGTGGTTTGATACCTGCCCCCCCCCCTCTCTCTCTCTCTCTCACCCCCCGCTCGTTCTTGTCTACACTCTCTCTCTTTCTTTTTTTCTCTCTCTCTCTCTCTCTCTCCCTCCCCCACGCCCCCGTCTTTTCGATTTTTTTCTCCCCGAAACAACTGTGAAGATGAAGCTGTACTTGTGGTGGTTGTGCCATCTGGAGACCATCCGTCCTC
>NW_004797696.1:340516-342732 GCF_000002075.1 Aplysia californica
CTGGTCTTCACAGTAGTTCAAATAATTCTGATCTTTAAAGATAGCTGGAGTGTTTTTTATGCAGACGTAAATGTTCTCATTATATTTTGAATTCGGTTATCTAAATGTCTGTTCTCCCTTTTAGTTTATAGGAAACATTGATTTTATGGAGTAATCAACGCCACATCATACTACTATCTGGGGCAGATCATAAATTTCTGAGTCACAACGAAATAAAAACTAAACGTCTCTTTCTTTGTATTGTTGTTTAGGTTACCAAGAATATGGTTCCACTGTGAATGTTAATTGTGAATGTTTTACGCCCCATTCGACACTATAGATACGGCTGAGGAGGCTGCCTCCGATCCTGCGTAAGTGGTTAGGCTACCGGACTCGTAAGCGCGGGTTCGGGGGTTCGAGCCGCGAGCCCGATGTTGTGTCCTTAGGAAAGGCACTTACACGAATTTCCCCCACTTCACCCACTGGGAATGGGTACCTCTAGAGCAAGGGGTACCTAGCGTAGACAGCGAAAGATCTTGTCAGCGTGTTTAAGCGCCTATAAACGGCAGCTTGCACTGTATGCTTCCCAGGAAGTTGAGATTGTTTCAGAACACCATCAGATCTGTTGGGGCAATGCTATTAGATTGCAAAGCGCATAGATCTAGAGCTTGCTGTTGAGCGGGAGTTTACGTTCTACAGAATCTGATGATATCTGGTTGCTTTTAAGGACAAGTGGGCAAACCCAGATTTCGGTGGTTTCTACAAATCTTGACCTTCACAAAAAGTGGGCATTGCCCTACCTATAGGAGAAGTTTGATTTCATTGGCGTGTACATTTTTTTTGGTTATAGAGAAAACTCTCCTTGTCTTTTAAAGAAACTGAAGAAGGATCCAAATACTTTACCTTCGCTTTTCTCGAAACAGCATTTTTCGGGATAGCCCCCTTGTGCTTAAAAGCTACCATCTATTATCTAATATGATTAAGTGAGTGTAAAACAACACCCTAGGAGACAGATGTAGACATACGATACAATGACTTTCCTCCTTGGGAATCGAACGCACATCTTCTGTGTGCAGCAGTGATGAACCTGGCAATTACACCACAAACGATGTTGCAAATCTTTCATGAACAGAACTGGTAACCCTTTGACCCTTGAAAAAACAAAATTCCGTATCAGAATTCCCATAATGAATTAAGTAGTTTAGTTTCTGCTTTATTCAAATCACCCTCTTAGACCTCAGAAGTGCATGCTGTGAATACGAAACGCATGTTTACTAGTCTTTCATCGTTTAGAATTTTCTACTTTAATCGTGATTGTTTTCATATTTTAACTCAGTTGTCTTGTCGCTTCCAAAAAAAAGAAGAGATTTATTCCTTCTCTTTTATTCAAATTCCCAAAAGGCAACCGATAGAAACACGTGCTTCGACTTGTGACAATTCTTTCTCGTGTCTTTGACACGATGTGTCTTTTGGCTCGATGTATTTTTGGCACAATGTAGACCTAACATTACGGAAGTCTGCCTTTGAACGTTCCTTTGACTTAAGGTGTCACTGACACAGAGAGAGAACGGATTATGGCAATATGAGTTGATCTACTAATAGGCAGTATGTTATTTAACACTACACGTGTGTCAGAATATGCGTTGCCTTGTCATCATGTGTCATTTGTGTTATGTGTCTTTGACATAACGTTTTTATAACTTTAGGTGACTTTGACAAAATGAGTCGTTGACACAACATCTATAAAACTTAAGGGCACTTTAACTAAATGTGGCGTCGGTGGCCTAGTGGTTAGGCTACCGGACTCGTAATCGTGAGGTTACGGGGTCGGGGGGTTCGAGCCGCGGGCCCGTTGTTGTGTCCTTGGGAAAGGCACTTTACACGAATTTTCCTCACTTCACCCAGGTGGGAAAGGGTACCCGGCCATAGACAGCGAAAGATCTTGTCAGTATGTTAGTGTTTTAGCGCCTATAAATGGCTGCTTGCACTGTATGCTTCTCAGGAAGATGAGTTTGTTTCAAAATGCTCTCAGGTCTGCTGGGGTAATAGTATAGATTGTGAAGCGCATAGAGCTTGCTGTTGAGCGGGGATTTGCGCTATACATTATTATCTTTGACTTTTGTTAACAACACAAACGATTCATTGACTGGCGTTCTGTTTGCTTGGTTTGTTCTCAGAATCATTCTCCAGTCTTTGCAATTTCTATTAAATAGAATGACTGTTATATGCTGTCAGGT
>NW_004797696.1:344757-346004 GCF_000002075.1 Aplysia californica
TCCTTGTCCGTCATATCCCAGAAGTATCACGTTTAAATCTGGGGATAATACTGGCAACGGTGTTATAACACGTACGTCATTTTTGTTGTAAGAATCTCTGGGTGACAAAGGCACGGTGTGCTGGAGCATTGTCCTGCTGGCACACGAGATTGTTCCTGTGGCGAGCCAGAAACGGCAGAATGTGTGGATGGAGAACGTCATTGATGTATCTCTCGGCAGTCAGATTACCGTCGATAATGACTAGATCGAATTTATAAGTACTGGTTATGGATTCCCTTACCATAATGCTAAGTTTGTCAGCAACAGCACTGACACACTGAGGTAAATAACGTTCATGACGTGTCCGGTAGACTTTCTGCCTTCCATCGTAGTGATCCAAAAGAAATCTGGACTCTTCAGAAAACATGACTCTGTTCCACTGGCGGTTTAGCCATCGCCGGTGCAGACTTGCCCTGTTGAGTCTGGCATGAGGGTGTCTTTGGAAGAGACGAGTGTGTCGGGCTGGGAGTCGGGCTACGATTCCGCGGGCTTTCAAGCGTCGACGAACGGTGAAGCGGCTGATTGGTCTATGCCCAGACCAATCTCTGGAAGTTTTAGAAGCTGTTTGACCCCGATCCCGAAAATGTGGAACTCTGATCCGATTGTCTTCAACTGCAGTAGTGAAACGAGGACGACCAGACCTTGGAGTGTCACTAACCGAACCACTTGCTTGGAAGTGTATCCTTAGCTTTTGGATCGTATCTCTCGTCACACTGAAAGCTCTAGCGACAGCAGAAACCGTCGCATTGCTCTCAGCATGCCAAGAGCGACAAGACGTTGTGCATCACTGAGACGAGGCATCGTATAAAACAAAACTGAAAGGAACAAACCTAAACATTTTGACGGCCTTTTTGCTGACACACGTTGAAGTGTGTAACGAAAAGAGAATAAAAGTAAAGGCATTGTAAACTTACAAGAAAAAACGAGAAAACACGCTTTTGGCCAAAAGTGTAGTAAACACTTTATAACAACAAAATAAACAAATGTTGTTCTGACCGACTTTCTAAAGTGCCTCAAGCTCAGCATGTCAATCGCTAGGTCAAAATTCGCGAGACTACTCATACAGCACCGATTTGAAAACTGCCCACTTTCTTTAGCTCGCCAGTATAGTTACCATTGCTCACCACATAGAGGTGGGAATAGGACTTCAGGCAGCATATTATGCTATTCAATGTTAGCTCTTATAGTGATTAGAATGAATGGGGGGG
>NW_004797696.1:346620-348257 GCF_000002075.1 Aplysia californica
ACGAGTACATATGAGTAAATACAAGTCAGTGATAAAATGTTAGCTGTGAGCATTAAAAAAAAAGAAGACAAAGAAAAAAAAGGCGACATCAAACCATGAAAATAATAACATGTTTGTACCACTTGTGCGCTTACATGTCTATGTTTCTTCTATCTAAGACAGCCTAGCCCCATGCCTATCCAAAGAGCATTCTATTTCACTGCTACTGCCCCATTTAGCCATGATCGATGCTGACCGGGGGGTGAGTTCGTGATCAGAATTTCTCTGAAATTGTTGTTGTTAGCGAGTATATTTTAGGCCAACACGCAATGAAAATCATTCTCAATGTACATGTATGTTTGCTGTTGTCTACAATCGTATTATCGCTGGTTTTATTGTAGTTCTTATTACCGTGTTCGTTGTAACTCCTGTTGGTATTGTTCTTGATGTTGATGTTTAGCGACCTGCATACATAGAAAATATAAACCACAAGCATTTATCCCCCGGTAAAGGATTTTAGCAGACTTTATTCTTTATATATAGTAGAGGGTTTTACAGCGCTCGCAACTGCATAAGGTCATATGAGCGCCAAGACTTTATTCCCCCATAGTTTATTTATTTGCTTCCTGAGAACAGCACCCTTCATTTTCCAGCCAACCAGTTCCAGTTTTCGAAAGTACAGTAGAACCTGTTTTTACAATCACCTGTCCACGTCAATCACCTATACGGAAGACCACTTCCCATTTCCCACTTGCGGTTTTATCTATACCATGACACTATCCAACAGCACCACCTGTCAAAGATGACTACTTTTCCCTTCAACAGTGGGTGGGTTGTCTGTGTCAGGTTTGACAGAAAAGGCGCTTTTAACCTTGTTCCAAACAAAAGGAGTCTCTCCGACTTCATCCAGTATATTGTCCAGATAGTCTGATGTCGTTGCTGTTCCCAAGAAGCTTTTATGGTATTCACAATAACCGTGGATGAAATAGAAAGTTTATTTAGCCTCTCTTTTCTTGTGAAAAGCTCAAGTTTCTGAATGATGTTCTGGAAGCTCAGGGTACCTACTGCTGAGGACGACACGAAGCTGCTTGTGGGCAAAAGTTAGGTCTTCATGCCACTAACTGTCGTACTGGACCCATGAGTGAAGCATTCGTAAGCTATGCGTTTCATGACCGTTAGAAGAATCGTCACGGTTTTGGGTCGTGAACTGGAGTTAATCACATAAAACATATGCGTAAGAGATCTAAGTGGCAAACAAATGCGCGTTTCGTGTTTTATCTTAAACTGATTGCTGTTATTTTTGAATTCTTGTCACGTCCCAGAAAAGCATCACGTGGTGCATAGCTTTAAAAGAAACGAGAAAGTTATCTACTGTGTAGAATTGTATTTTTCTTTGTACTATATTTTTGCCCTTGACGATTAGATCTAGTTGTTCGGTAGCCTACAAGTTTTGTTTAAGGTGGTTCTCTCAACGGTAAAACGCAACATCAAGGCGGACAAATTGTTTCACTGCGACTCGCTGCGATATCCGGCACTCTTCTCCTTTCTCGAGAATAATCTTCTATACTTTCACTCAAAGCCCTGCATTTATTCGCTAGTAGTAGAAGTAGTAGTAGTAGTAGTAGTAGTAGTAGTAGTAGTAGTAGTAGTAGTAGTAG
>NW_004797696.1:350789-352623 GCF_000002075.1 Aplysia californica
ATTCACAAACACACACGCACACATCACGTAGATCTACACGTAAAGACTAAAGGAGACATATGGTTGCCTTCCACTGACATCTTGTCCTATCTCTGTACATAATGCTGAATAGCTTAAATAATATATGATGGTCAGAGGATCAGGTCGAGAATTAGAACACATACGCTCTGGTCAAAATTCGCACACAACAACCACTTTGTTCATCTCGCTTCTCATTTCGGTTTTAAGTGGGAACTGTACAATCTATCACACACTAATTAATCATTATAAAGCTTAGTGTATGTCTGGGGTGAGGGTGGGAAACGGGAAGAAGGGGTGTTTATTCAATAGTTCCAGTGGTACGTTTATAAGGAGTGAGTTGCTTCAATAGTCGATAAGAGATAATACAAATGACGACATTAGTGTCTTAAGTTTTAAGACGGCTCACTTTTAAAAATGCCAATAGTGGATTTTTTTTTCAGATCGGTTACTGGCACTCTCATCCTCGGTAAAATTATCTCTATAAAACATACCTGGGAAATCTTTGCTGTAGCCGGTCTTGGGTCTAGGCCAGGTAAAATAAAAGTAGGAAGTAATCGACGAATAGAACACCAAACCAGAATCATGGGTGGCTCAAAATTCAGTTGGTAATACATTTTAGTTTTTGTTAGAATTTACCGGCACTTCACCCAAATACGTCATATACGTGCCGAAGATTAGAGGTGTCACTAAAGAGTAACATATGAAGAAAACAATGAGGGGAGATGAAGACGATAGATGTTTGATTGGGAAGAAGGAGCAACCCATACAGGAGCACCTGCCAACCACACTCCAATAAACATTA
Source organism: Aplysia californica (assembly GCF_000002075.1). NCBI lineage: Eukaryota > Metazoa > Mollusca > Gastropoda > Aplysiida > Aplysiidae > Aplysia > Aplysia californica. The sequence continues at coordinate 351,613 of NW_004797696.1, forward strand.
GAGCCATGCTGACAATACATGAACTGACAGGAACTAGAGACAGATTAAATGATAATATCACATAAATATACAAGGTATAATTACTATACGTAATTTTCAAGACAGTTTTATCTTTCATAATTTGAAAGCAACTGAGAAGCCAAATTGGCAACTATAGGCTTCCTCTTTCCTTTCCGAAGGTATTTGTGAGGCGTGCTGGAAAAATTAGTTGTTTTTCACTACTTCTCACAATCCGCAAAAACATGACGATACTTGTATTGGCCAAAAAATCGACACTTGGGTCAAATTTCTAGGTTTTCTGTTGATGCAATATTCATTAAGTGTTAAATGCATTTTGTTATTTCATATTTACAAATTGTAGAAACTTAAACTATACGAAGTGTATACAGACCCGGTAACCGGGAACAAAGTCACGAAGTATTACAGAATTCTGTAGAATTCTGTGACCCTGAGCCAAGAGGGTGCTGAAACTTTCCGAAATCACAAAAGAGTTGTCCTACCGGGTCTGTATACTTTGTGACTTTATTCCCGGTTACCGGGTCTGTATACACTCCCTAAACTATAAGCATGATGTTAATGATGTATCTATTACCATAGGGCTGAAATTCGAGAAGCAACTAATTTAGTCAGCACCCTTCACATTTGGTGACTTTGTCGGGGAGATGCAAGGTGTTTAGGCTACTTGATGTCATGGTTAGTAACGATGACATGACTTGGCGATCCAAAAAAAAAGTTGTGAGCCAGTGTTGACATACAGAGATAAAGGAACACGTTAATGTTGTATGAATGTACGTACAACACAGCAGGGAGCAGCTCACGTCTTCCTTGGTGCCACCAAAACATCAAAGTACGTTTTGAATGTTGATAATTAAGTATTAGATTGGATTTACTTGGAAAGAATGAAAATTGGGATCAGTTTGTTTTTAAAAAAATACCCTCTTCTACACATGGTCAGTTCCACCGGTTTTGCCGAACTGGGGAACCGCCCCTGGGGGAAAGGGGGGAGGGGGA
>NW_004797696.1:354305-359090 GCF_000002075.1 Aplysia californica
GGGGGGGGTGGAATAGGGAGGAGGGAATTGACAATCACAGGTAGGCTAGCTGCACTTCTCCAACGAACGAGGTAAGAGTGAAATGAACTAGGTCTAGGTAGCCTATAAGCCTCTGTGCGTTCTTATACTTCCAGTTTCTGAGCGTCTTGATATAATTTATGTAAGCCTTTACCGGTACCAGAGATTTCAATTCCAGGAGTGCTAACGCAGATGTGTCAACACGGATCTTTAAAGGAGGTACATCGCTTTGTGCGTCTTGTTTTCAAACGACGCACTAAAAAAAGAAAAAGGAGGGAAAAAAATGGCTATGACCAATCGGTACTTTAAAGACGAGATAATTTCTACAAAAAAGAAGAAGACCAAACTGAAGAAAGTGTAAAGATAATAATTGAAAACGCACGCCTGTAACAGTCTCTATTATGATGGTCTGTAATATTGGGTAAACCAGGTTCGCTTCAAGTTTTCCATCGAAAAGGTTTCAAGAATTTTCTTTTTAAAAAGCGTACGCTTATTTAAGCATCTTAATCTTTAATGGTTATTTCAAAACATGAATGGTTCTTCAGAACATAGGCTTCTCTTACAGCGATCGGGACCTGGCAACGATTGCATAGCTCCGGGAGGGAACAAGTGAAACCTACAAGTGAAACCTTCAATTTTAATTGAAGATGCTCATCAGTATATCTGGGTCTGTTTTTTGACTTATTAAAGTTCCTGGCGTGGAAGAACTTTTCACATATATATTATGCTATCGAAAGGGATCATGGTGCGTGCGAAAAATTAATCGTGGAGGTACACTGACACTCAACTTTCGTGTCAAGTTATAGGGGTGTCCATTTCGGCTGGAATCGGGTCGGGTCGGGTCGGGGGCGATCGCCTCACTCACAAACTCGTTTGTTTTTCAGGCGAGGAGTCGGGCGCGACCGGCTTGTACCACGATAGCCGCTTTGCGCCCTCAACCTGGCTAGCAAACCGCCCCGCCCCGCCCCGATCCCCCAATGGGCCGCAAAATATTATCGACCCGCGAGTCGCAAACCGAAATTTTGAGACCCATGTTCTAATCTGAAAATGTATAGTGTTAGCGTATGGGTTAAACACTAGAAGCTCAGTACATGTATACAGATGAATAGGTTAAGCACCTTTATCAACACATCAACCCTAACAATAATTAAGAGGCAGGACCTCTGAATTTAATGTATATGTCTTCGATAGCACTGAGTCAAAATGGGTTAAGACCTTTGAAAACTCCACAAAAGACTGATCACGATAAAGTTCCCTGTAGGAGATTTGAACAAGGGCCAACCGCTCGGTAGTCTAGCATGATAAATACCATCTGAGCTATCGGAGCACGGTGTCAATGGGGGCATATAACATGCATGTGTATGTAATTCCGATTAAAAAGGAAAACAAATATCAAAATGAGTTTCCGAATCACCAGTCAGTTTATCTGCTCTCTGCGCCAGGCTTTGAGGAAGCTCGTTCCCAAAGTATTCAACCATAAGCCTGAACAAGTTATGTGTTTCAAAAATAGTTCACAGCTAAAAAAAAATTCGGGCGACGTGTAGTAACAACAACAACAACAACAACAACAACAACAACAACAAAAACAACAACAACAACCCTCAGGAAAAAACGACAAAATCAAAATTCAAATAAACCTTAAAAAATGAATAAATAAAAAGTTAAGACACAGGAGTACATTGTAGATCTAAGTCAAACCTAGAGCGGTAAGCTTTTAGCTTTCTGGGTTCAGGGAAGACCAGATAAACTTTTAAGAGGGGATGCTTGATAAACCAAATAGTAAATAGGCTGTCATCATCATCATCATCATCATCATCATCATCATCATCATCATCATCATCGTTTGTAGTAGAAGTAGTAGTAGTAGTAGCGGCAGCTGTAGCTGTAGCAGCAGCAGCAGCAGTAGTAGTAGTAGTAGTAGTAGTAGTAGTAATAGTAGTAGTAGTAGTAGTAGTAGTAGTAGTAGTAGTAGTAGTAGTAGTAGTAGTTTTTAGTCTCAATCAGATTTTTTTTTAAATCCTTAGTTCTGAGCCTTCTGTTTCACAAAATGGAACAGCTCCTTAGAATATGATTATAATAATGATACATGTATAATGGTCATTATTGTTTTCAGTATTATCAGACTCACAATGCAAGCATGCCTCTAAAAGATGACTGAACATGTGATCCTCTATAATTTCGGTGTTAAAAGCTTGGCCTGACTTCCTGAAATTGTTTTAAATAGACATAATTTGTCATGGGACTATAATCAAGCCCTTCGCTTTAGTCACAGTTCTCCAATGAGTAATGAGTACATTAAGTATGTCACATAAACCACGAGGCTATAATGTAGGTGGAGACGGGGAATGATAACGTTACCCTCTGAAACATCGGTATTCTTTCAAGATATGAATTATTCATCGATCTGTAGATCTTCATTATTATGATCCGTAAGTCGGCCTCTTTTATGACACACACAAATCTATAAAAGGAAATCAAAGTACTCGAGAAGAGAATACCCCCCCCCCCCCCCCCCAGGAATTCAAATGAATATTATTATGCTGAATCGAATAAAGCAGCCTTGGTCCCTCTGACAACACATTTGAATAATTCTGATATTCAACCATTTGTAAAATGTGCACGTTTCGAGGGATCACTAGATAATTAAAGCGTTTCACTCGAGAATGCGGAACGGCATTTTTTATAGGGTTCATTAAGTATGACGTCACGGGCCGTCCCATCAGCCTGTGCTGATAGTGTTTATTTTGAGTGCACTTAGGGGGTCTCGACTTTCGATTGCTCTCGTCCGCCATCTTTTTTTTCTTTTTTTTCTGGTAAATGTTTTACGGTGCTCGCAACTGCATAACGCCATATGAGCGCGCGGGACACGTTAAACATTTATTTTTCAGTTAGGTAGGAATTGAATTTGAATTTTACCAGTGTGAAGGCTGAGGTCTAATCTTGTTGATTTTGGACCACCAAGGGATCTTTATCATGCACAACTTGCACACGGGGCCCCGGAGATTTTTCGCTATTTTCCGAGAAAGCTAGGTGTTAGATCTTACCTACCCTAAGATAGAAAGACTGCAAAAAAAGAGTCAGGAGCCCAGAGGAGGGGGCAAAGGGGGGGGGGGGGACGAAAGCAAACGACAGAACATGTTTAGAGAGCAGGAAAGGAGGTGAAAGGTTTCGAACCTGAAACCTATTGAATGAGAGGCAAACGCCTTAACCTTTAGACCATAAGAGCCCCCGTCGGCCATCTTTTAGGCTGCATGATGTGTATGCTGTCGTCCTGAGCTAGTCTTTTTCTCTGGTTGTTTTGGTAAGTGTTTTACGGCGCTCGCAACTGCATAAGGTCATATGAACGCGCGCGACACATTTAACATTTTTAGTTTGTAGGACATTTTGAATTTCGCCAGGGTGGCGGCCTAAGCCTACTCTTATCGATTTTAGACCACCAGTAGATCTTTACGTGCGTAACTTGCACACGGGACCTCCGAAATTTTTCGCCCTTGTCCGAGAAGGCCATGTGTAGATCTTTCCTACCAGAAGATCAGGGGCGTGGCTGAAAGACAGCAGTTAGGAGGAGCCAAGGAGAAGCAGTAAAAAGGCTGCAGAAAGAGTCAAGAGCCCAGAGGAGGGGGCTAAAGGAGGTGAGGGGTGGAGGAAGAAAGTGGAGACGAAAGCAGACGACAGAACATTGTTAGAGAGCAGGAAAGAAGGTGAAAGGAGACAATTTTAGAGAAGAAAATTCTTCGGTCGCTACCCGGGACTAGAGCTGGGCAAAATCCGGATAAACTATAAGGATAACCGGATAATTCTCAATGAAACATTATCCTAATTCAAACTCCTAACTCTCTTTCCCGAGCCTTTTGCCGAAGTGGGTGCACCTATTTGTTGAAGGGATGTTAACCCGTTTGTCGATGCGGTTCTAACCCATTTGACGAAGCGGTTCATATCATATTGTTTGCCGAAGAGGTGCACTAACATATTATCCGGGATTTTGCTAAAGCGACTCATTGCCCAGCCCTACCCGGGACCTTTGAATGAGATTAACCCCAAGGCCACGAGAGCCCCCTGAGGCCTGAGCTAGTCTTATGATCCAACCATTGAACTGGCACTGGCAGTCATTTTTGTGGGCTCGAGGAGAGGCCATAATCAAGCTTGTGTTAGAGGGTGACCTTATTTAGGTTATACATGCATGTATACTGTGATGATTTTTGTTTTTGTTTTGTCGATGTTAAGCCATTGGGAATTTGGTGGGATCGTAAGTTCCAAGTCCACGAGGTTTTTTTTATGATGATGATGGTGATGAAAATAATGATCAGAATTAAAATAACAAGGATAATAATAATAATGATAACACTATTGAAAGAAATATATTAATAGTAATCACAATCACAAAACCGAAACCATTTCGGTGCTCTAGCTTGCTCTATAATTCGCCTTTTGTACATCGTAACGTGTCCGACAGATTGTGGGCTCGAGCTGGTGTATGACAGGCGACACGGTCCACACATTGGCTCTCTCTGAGATTAGTGAGATTGTGTCACAAACAGACATCCGCATTCCGCTTTGAAATGAGGAGATAGTTCTGAGCACCAGCTGGTGCACCGTAGGACTAGCATGTGTGAGATTTGGGAAGCAGATTGCCAGAAGCGAGAAGAATCTGTGTAGGTCACAGCTTTGAGTTTAAATGAGAAAAGATAAGATACATCTTTATTGTGCAGATCCCGGCACATTGGTTTGGTGTTTCTTCACGTGTACACACTCACAAACACACACACA
>NW_004797696.1:359190-361347 GCF_000002075.1 Aplysia californica
CACACACACACACAGACACACACACACACATGCACACACACGCAGACTTACAGTCACCTGCATAATATTAATGAGCAGCAGTATAAACAATGTAATAATCTTAAGCAGATTTCAGACAAAGTCGAGCTTGATCAAATAGAAATCAGGAGTCCGTTTTAAGTCTGAACTTTCTGTTTTTTTTTACCAGAATTGAATTGAATACTATATTAGTCAGGTAAATTTTGGATCATTTCGTGTGGATTGAATATTTCAACAGAATAATTATTATGATCACAGCGGATGTAACATCACTTTTCTTTTCTCTTAGATTCGAGATTGCAGGGGTGCAAAGGTCGAGGGGGGAGGGGTGAGATGAAATGTTTTCACGGATCCCAATCTTATGCTGCCACCCCCATCATCGTCCATCTCTTGGGCCTCCGTTTTGAAAAAGTCCCGAACAAAATTGATATTAAGGTAGGCTAGAACTTGACTTACAAGTGTCAGTAGGCCTAAGCAATAAAGGAATTGATAAAACCTACAAATAATGCAGAAGTACAGTGATTTTTCGGACATTTACGTAAAAATTGACTCCTTCTCACCCCTCCTTCTCACCCATACACCCCCAATCCAACATCCACCAACCACTCCCTCCCCTCCCCCCCCTCAAAAGGCTCCTCCCCCCCAAAAAAAAAGAGAGAAAAAAATCCGACACACACATGCACAATTATTATACTTTCTAAACAGAACGCCAGAGTCTATGTCACAATATTACAGTGTAGTCGTGACATTCAGCGGTCAACAATACTATGATAACAACAAAAGATGTTTAGCCTAGCCTACTTTGCGAACAGAAGAAAAAAATTGATTAAAACAATCAGGACACCAACTGTCTGGAACACAAGCAGAGGGCATCAGCTGACAGGCAAACTGAGGACGACACAACGTTTACATTGATTGTGAGGCAAAATAAATTCTCCTCTCTCGCGCCCATAGCCCTCAGCGTTGAACAAAGGCGAGCGCAAAGTGAGAGCCGCGTGGGCCCCCTCCCATTCACAAAGTGGACTGTTCCACACAAGCGGTCTCATGTACAGGCCGGCCCTCTTCATTTGTAACATTCAGGCCAGTTCATCGCAGTGGGGGTTGTCCGCCGAGTGTCACTTCTACTGCCGCTGCAATTTTTTTATGGTGAAAATCGGAATATTCGCTTCCACTTTTTCTTGAGAGAGAAAAGCACTCATCATTGCAAGGTAACGTACTTATTACAATATTTGTTTATAGTACCGAGGAATGTTCTGTAACGTGATAACAGTCTTGTTTATCACTTTGAGAATACCGGCACGCATGCAACCCCATTCATCGTCCCCTCGTGTTATTTCTCAGCGTTCATTATCTTAGGTCTTAGTGTGCGGGTAACACACTCATGTTTTGGGCTTTTTGTGAATGAAAAATATGAAACTCTTGATGTTATCTGATCTTTAAGTCGTTAAAAGATGTTACATAGCAAAGGTCTAAACTGCTGGTTAAAATAACATGCGTGAACAATATCATTTAATGATTTAGAGCACGATGTTGGAGTCTTGAAGCGCAAAAATTTCCGCTGTTGCCCTAGCCAATGAGACGCGTAGTAGGGATCCCGAAATAGAGCTAACGGGGTCACATGACTTTTGTAGACTCGTAGTCAGAAATTTTCCACAGGAACTCGAGGTGACTAACTGGCGAAGTTCGCGCGCGCGCGTATCAGAATCACAACAGTCGCTATATTTTATTAGTTACTTTATATTGTTTCCCATGTCCTGGCCCTAGCAGACATGTTAAAATGTTTTGCCTGTAAATGATTTGACCGAAATTTCGTACATATTCAAAAGACAAGAGAATAAAGTTCATGAAATACAGAACAAGAAGAAACAAATATTATAAAATGTCCAAAACAAGGGATCTGGAATGGAGTTTTGAAAAACGCACTTTTTTAGAGGGTTTAAGTTTTTGTAATTTCTTTCTTATGATTATATATGGCATGGCTTAATATTAATACAAAGTTGTCGCTCATATATTATACACACACGCCACACACATACACTCACACTCACACACACTCTCTCTCTGTCTCTGTCTGTCTTTCTGTCTGTCTGTCTGTCTGCCTGCCTGTCTGTCTGTCTGTCTGTCTGTCTGTCTGTCTGT
>NW_004797696.1:361507-362553 GCF_000002075.1 Aplysia californica
TCTCTCTCTCTCTCTCTCTCTCTCTCTCTCTAGGGGGCTGTCTTGGCTTAGAGGGTTAAGACGTAATTACAATTCCCCTCTCATTCATAGGTCCGGGGTTCGAATCTGGGTAGTGACCGAAAACATTTTTTCCCCAAAAAAATTGTCTCCTTTCACTCCTTTACTGCTCTTTGGCAATGGTCTGTCGTCTGCTGTCTGCTTTCGTCTCCACTTCATGCCCCCACCCTCTCACCTCGCCTGCCCCCTCCTCTGGGCTCCTGACTCTTTCTGCAGCCTTTCTACTGCTACTCCTTGGCTCCTTCTTTCTTACTGCTGTCTTTCAGCCACACCCCTGATCTTATGGTAGGAAAGACATACACACCTAGCCTTCTCTGAAAAGGGCGAAAAATCTCAGAGGTCCCATGTGCAAGTTGCGCACGTTAAAGATCCCTTGGTGGTCTAAAATCGATAAGAGTAGGCTTGGGCCGCGGCCACCCCCAAAACAAAACAAAAAGAAAAAAACCCTACCCAGCAGTGACTCAGAGGTCCTGTTTGTGAACCCCATGTTGTCAGTTTGAAGTAAAAAATGTCATACAGTGTTGGACGCAGATTTTCCTTACAAGTTTATTAGGGCCTATATTTTCCTTCTTGTGGCCTCTTCAAGCTCTTTGGAAACTGCCCGGGTGTGTTCAATCACGACGAATCGGTGCTAGACCTAACTGTGAGGTTGGATAAGATTGTCAAATATAGAAGAAAAAAAAGAGCAATAAAAAAAAAAACTCAAACAAATCTTTTTCTGCATTATAAAAGCGGGTTCTCTGTGTCCTTGAAAGTTAGATTATAGTGCTTTGGTCCTGGAAGTTCTATGGGTGTGAACACGGCAAAATTTGACGACAATGTTTTATTTTAACGAACCTGGTTTTACACCTCCATCGACACAACTTAGACACATGATGTAATTCAGGAGGCGGTCTTCTACCCTGCCTGCCAGGACCTAGTAGGGCCGAGAAGGATACAACATGCCTGCAGAAAGACCGAGATACTCGGTAAAGCCCCACCCACCCCCC
>NW_004797696.1:362653-364174 GCF_000002075.1 Aplysia californica
GGGACCCTGGTACAACATGTGGGAAGAAAGCCTTGATTCTTTATTTTGGAGCCCAGCAATGGTTGAAAGGGCAGAAGATATTTGGAGATGTCTCCGGCGAGCACCCGGGAACAATTCAGAGACGTACCCCCGCACACAGATATGTACTGCTTTGGGGGGTCAAACTGCGTTTTGTTTGGTGCATGTCACACATTATAGCCACGAAAACTGCCGCAAATCAATTATTTTCAAGAAAACTTCAAACTTAACTGAAAAACTGTGACCCCCCAGATTTTTTTACATGGTCTAGAGGCACAAAGCAATTTGATTGGTCTCTCTCCGTCGGAGACGTCTCCGAATAGAGAGAGACTGCGGGTTGAAAGACACAGAGTAGGCAATGAAAAAGATGTGTTGGAAATGATCTTGCTTTTTATTTTGTACCTATGATTTTTATTCTCCATCATAATGTAATGTTATCCTATGTGTTGGTCGTTTGTGTACCCCTACTCCAGACAGAACGTGCGACAGCTGTTTGGATTTCTTCGATTTTGTCTACTTGTACTAACTCCGTTTTCTTTTAAATCTAGGGTAATACCTAGGGTGTGTGATACGAGCGAAAGTATGCACTCTGGTGACAGAAAGCAGTGTTGCATATTGGATTTTTGTATCGACTTAGATCTGGTGTTAGTGGCAAATAAAACCAGCATTGAGTGCGTCATTGATTGGTCATTGGTGGGGAAAAAATGGGTTCAGATATAATGTAGAATTGGTGGTTGGCGGGTGCTCTGGTGTGGTTTGCTTCTTCTTTCCTATCAAACATCTATCGTCCTTATTTCCCCTTCTTCTTTTTTATGTTTGTTACTTTCTTGTAACACATCTCATCTTCTGGCGCTCACTTGACTTTATGCAGTTGCAAGCGCTGTAAAACCTCTACTAAAACTAAAGTAGAACGATCGGACGATCCTTCCAAAAAACAAAACAAAAAAAACCACCAAAAAAACAACAACAACAACAAAAAACAAAGATTTTGGCTCTTATGTCTGAGGAATATAGTGAGTCCAACATTACGTACTTAGCAAACGTGATAATAAAGAAGGAGAAATTAGAAGAAGAAAAAAAGAAGAAAAAGAAGAAGAACAAGGAAAGAAAGAAAGATGATGAAGACCTGTTACAGCAGCTGCAACAACTGACCATAATACATATTACCTCAACACATGTCGTATTACAAGTTGCTATTTCATGTTCACGTGATTCATTTTTTTTCTTGGGTTTCTGCGTGCATTTGTAACAATATGTTCCTCCTAGGCTAGGTCACTGATAAACAACCTCTTGAAGAGGAAAATCCCATGGAAAAAAAAGGTTAAACTGCTATCTGTTAGATCTATATTTAGAACATGACGTACGGGTAGGGCAATTTCTGAAAAAGAACAAAAAAAAAAAGAAAAAAAAAGAAAAAAACAAAACAACAAACAACCCAAAACACACAAAAACCGCACACACACAGACACAGACACACACACACAATAACAACAAAAACAACAA
>NW_004797696.1:365849-367593 GCF_000002075.1 Aplysia californica
CTCTCTCTCTTTCTTACTCGCATACACACACACACACGAACACACAAAAACACACACGAGCGTACTCACACACATACATTCGCAAGCTCACACATACATACTCTCGCACGCACGCACGCACGCACACACACACACACACACACACACACACACACACACACCCTGAAACAAGTGAAGTTCTCTCATAGAAAATTGATCAAACAATAACAAGTTACACGTGCTGTCAGATGAGTGGTCACTTGATTTTGGCCTGCTACGTGGATGGATACACGTTCTATTGGATGGAGGGCACAACGTTATGGCGAACTGCAAATTTTCGGTTTGTGTGTAGAAACGCATTCCTTTACCATTTCTTTTACATTATGAATACACATTTTTACTTGTGTGGTCGAATGTGATAGTAAATAAGTCCTTAGATATTGTCCTGTGCCATGTTTGAACAAAGAACTCTTTTGCTCACCAAGGAAGACTTACAACAGCACCCGACATTGAACGACATCTGTTGAAGAAAATCTTTGATCATAGTTATGTTTGTGGTCCACTGTGAAATACATTTCTGGACGCCAAAGGAACTATTGATTTTCACGTAGTCAGGGCTCTCCTTTACCCACAAACGCGTATATTACGCATTAAACCTGCAGATTTAAGTTTTGGTTGTGCGTGAGCGTTACTCTTTGTAATTTCATTTCGGGGGTTTGCATACGCTTTAAAACGTAGGACGAAGGCTTTTATACACTGAGATGCGAGGGTGTTGCTTTTAACCAAATTCCTGAAAGAAATTATGACATCAAAATGAGACCGGACTCAGAGGACAAATGTGCTGGGAAAGGCAATTTTAGGGTTCGGATCCCAAACTTGCCTCTCTTATTTGTAGAGTTTGTACTAGACAGCTCTTGAGTGGCATTTTCCACGATATTTGCTCTTGGTGTGTCTTTTTTATACTCTGTTTCTTATTGGATCAATTTCTCTGTTCTATTTTATTTTGAAATATGTCGATTTGGAGGGTTTGTATGAGAAAACGTCTGCTTAGCCCTATTTTAATGCGATTATGTTTTAATTAAACACTTGTATCTTTATATAATAAATTTGTCTAGCATTTTGTGGCATAATTGGCCTGGTGTGACTTTAGTTTTCTTCATGCAGTGAAGCTGGAGCTCACGGCACAAAGACAAAAAAGAACCCAAAAGACGACCTTCAAATCTACCGACTTTTTGCGCTGGTCCTAGATCTACTTGTTTGATTAAATAAAAATTATATTCGTATCCTTGTTCTTGCTGAACATGATTTTATTTTATAGACACAGTGCTTGTGGAAGAAAGGAATTGTGAGTACCGTATTTTCTGTTTAAAAAATGAAAAAAAAATGTCATTGATTGAATCTACGTAAAAAAACCATCAACAAAAAACAAAACAGAACCACCCCCCCCCAAAAAAAAATCCAACAAAACAAACAAATAAACAACCTCTCCCACCCCCCAAAACAAACAAACAAACAAAAAACAAACAAGCAAAACAAACATGCAAACACACAACAGACAAAATACAAAAAAACAAACAAAAAAACCCCGACTCCCAAAACGACCTTTGACAAGTTCCTGTTGTTCTTTGCTTTGACATGTTAACGAAACGCATGCCTTGTACCATGTTCTCATTGACTTATTGACGCATGCCTTGTACCATGTTCTCATTGACTTATTGACGCATGCCTTGTACCATGTTCTCATTGACTTATTGACGCATGCCTT
>NW_004797696.1:368637-370934 GCF_000002075.1 Aplysia californica
TTATTATTATTATTTGACGTGGTCTCCGGATGTAGGATTATGTATTTTGCTAAAAGAGTTAAAAACCTCTACCGTGAACGAAATGGACCAGACCTATTTGTGGCCAACGAAACTTAACCAACTGGGTGTATACAGCTGTACCAAAGGTAACGAACAATCGTGGTTCAATTCTAACTTTGAAATAATCCATATTATGTGTCTAGGAAGCTAGGAAAATGGTCGACAACAGCAGCAGCAACAACAGTTACAGCATCACCACCACCACCACCTACAACAACTACAACAACAATAATATCAACAACAACAAAGAGACTTCTAAGTTGGCGTTTCCTAAGGGCTAAGCAAAATTTATAACTTTTTGGTTAATAAATTATATTCTTCCTTTTTACCAACCCCACCCCCAAAACCCCCGCACGAAATGTTCCCATCCTCTGTGGAATTTTTCCTCTCGGTCTTCTATCCTGACAGGCGAGAGGGTGTACGGCCTTCGAAAAGATCTGTTCTGTGCCAGGCTGAATAAAAAACAAAACAATCGTACTGGCAAATAGAACCGGCCATAATTTGTCAGGGTTGGAAGGACAGTTTAGTTTGGCAACCATAACAGAGTCGTAAGGTTCAGAATAGCTGGGGCAGGCCGTGGTCAACTATAACCAGGTTAAAGGCTGTGTGGCTGATTTCTCCATTGCTTTGTTGGATCTCACCTGAAAATCCGTGGCTGAGACACCTATATCAAACAACGTCCCCTTCTACACAATTTATATCATTTAGGAGGTGGGCTTCCGATACCCTGCCTGAAGGGCCAACCGGTATACAACATCGCAATAGAAAGACCGAGATACTCTATATTTCTTCCCACACCGGAATCAAACTCGAGTCTCCTTCGAGCGACAGCGAATCACTTAACCGCTACACCACAGACTCCGGTTCTCCGTCTTCACCTACCCTACATGATGGCAAAGTTGCTGAATGCATTGACAGCTCAGCTGGCTTTTCTTTCTTCTTGAAAGAAATATCGATTCTGCAACGCAAGTTGAATGGAAAAATAAAACGCCCCCTCTGTCCGAAGTGCGGTCGTTGGTTATTCAGTTATTCTGTATCGTTTCCTGTGAGCGACCTCACGCGAACCACGTTTAATCTTGTCCTGGAAATACCAGTTTGCTAGCCTTTGGGAAATCCAGTGAGATGAAGAAAACTGTTTTACCAGCATCTTTTTATTAAGAAGAAGTCTAGTTAGCACGGCCGTCGTATACACGTTCCATGAGATCGGACCAATGTGCTCTCCACTTAAGGGCGAGGGAAAGGCAAAAAAATAAGGGAGAACAAATGAGGTAATATTACGGGATGGAGAGGGAGGGAGAAAGGAGGTACTTGTGGTGGGTCGGGCAGAGCTTGAATGGGATGTTGGGGTTCCAGAGTGGAAGTTTCCCCTCTCCCAACCAATTTGTTGCTGCTGTCAAGGTCGTTGTATGCTGCTAAACACTAGCACGGGGAAGGAGCTATGCTTATATTCATTGTAGTTTTTGTTTTATGTCCAAAGACGAGTGATATATGTTTTTGTTTATATGGATGTGACAGTTACATGGTAGTGTGTCCGATTATTATTTGACTAGCCGCCCGAGTTCATTGAAAGTGAATACAAATTAACGAGTTATGCAACAGACGTGCATTGTAAAAATGGTGAGAAAGAAAAAAATAAGGAGCAGGAATAATTCTTTGTAAAGGAAGAAAGCTGTCTGGCTGGTTTTCTAGTTCTTTCGTTCTCCTTTTCCACTTTCACTTTGAGAGAGGCAGGGCTAGACCACGGATGGCAACTAGATAATCGTGTAATGCGTCGTTTGTAAGTCATATTTGCCCATAAGCAAGAATGGCAGAGAATAGTTTGATCCTTGAGATTTGATGACTTTGAACAATGGTGGCAGCATAAATCAGTACAGCACTGTGAGCATGAAGGAGTATTCTTCTTTTCGTAGTCGTATTATTTTTTATTGTTATGTGAAATGGCATAGATAGAAGGTAGTTGACGGATGGCTTGAGGGTGCCAGTGACAGGCTAACTATTTTGTTTCCCTGTTTTGTATCTGTCCTTCGGTGTGTCTTACGCCTACTTGTGTCCATGTACGTTTCTGTATTTAAAAAATTGAGAAGTGACATATCAAAATGAAAGTGTACTTCTTCCCTTATGTGTGAGTATATGCTTCTGTGTGTATGTGCCTGCGTGCGCTTGTGGATGTGTGTGTGTATGTGTGTGTGTGTGTACTAGTGTGTTTGTGTGTGTGTGTGTGTGTGTGTGTGTGTGTG
>NW_004797696.1:371034-375851 GCF_000002075.1 Aplysia californica
ACTAGTGTGTTTGTGTGTGTTTGTGTGTGTGTATGTGTGTGTGTGTGTGTGTGTTTGTGTATGTCTGTGTGTTTTGTTTTGATATGGTAGTGTATGTAGATGTTTCTAAATTAATTTTCTTTACTGTCCTCTGTTTACAAATATGCATCATTCTTGTCTGCAGCGTGATGCCAATTTTTATGCACTTTATTGTCGCAGTGAGATGCAAACTTGTCTTTCTTTGTACTGCGTAACCATTTCACCAAGATTCTTCAGAATGCTTACGTTGACATTTATTTGTCTAATCCGGCACATTGACAAATGAACAGGGTAGTAAGCAGGACATGACATTTGTTACAATTTAATATATAATATATATATGCAAAAGTCATACTCAGACTTCCATGTTCTGAAATACCCTTTTTTATGCAGTATAATTTTGCACTCAGGAACGAACTTCAGATTCCTATCGACTCCTGGTAGCTATATATAATATATGTAACACAATGTCTTCAGCGTGTTGTTGAGGATAATTCTGCAGCGGTGTCATGGAGTTGCATTGTCATAACGGGGCGAGGTCAAAATGACTGTCACATGGGAGCCCATTGCTCAAACCAATGAAACGCCGAGGTTTGGAACTAGCAGAACCGAAACCAATCGATCACAGAATGTAGCCAAGCAACATTTAGCACGCTTCTGCTTTCCGTGACTTTTGGCTCATCCCGGGAAGATACCTCACGGACAGAAAGCTTCCCCCCTCCTACCACGAGATCTTTGTCCTCGTTCCACGCTCGCCGCCCCGCGCTATAAATTTGGCTGGCTCGGGTGTTGCACTTCAGTATCATACAGTATCACAACGTCTAGCAACAAGTAGGTTGGCTCTGGAACTGGGTTTATCCTCGGAGATTTTAAACTCGATAGTAACAGTAGCTGAGCTACGATTTATTTTTTTCTTTCTGGAGACCACATTCACACAACACTAGCGAACATTTGGTGTACAGATATTTTTGTGGCCTCATCGTTGAAACAACAATTTTTAGGCTTTTGAGCCTGAGAAAAAAAACCCCATCAACAGACGGAGACGTTCATCATCTTTTAAGACGTTACCAGCAACATCGTTGATTTCTTTTCTTTGAGTCAACGCAAAGCTTCAAGAGTATACGGGACTTGACAATTGTATATTATTTGAGGTTGCCTGAGTGGAGAGTTTCGTCATCGATTTTTGCAATCGTGAGCGGAGAGGGAGAGATTCGTAAGTTGCATGTTTTCATCCGTCTAACACTTTTATTCCTAAACGTATACCGGTACAGATCTACCATTGCTGAAGAAAATAGAGCCATGAAGCATGTCAGAAGTTAAATGGGTGCACATGTGGATTACTGGCTGTGTCTGTTCGTTTTCAGTTTAGGTCTATGCCGTGATATTGGAAACGTATACTGGACACTGAATACCCGGGCTTCCAGAGTGAAAGAAAAACTGGACATCTGGACAGTTCCGCTGGGGTTGACCTTTTCTAATGTGCTAAAAGCTGCTCCTTACCTTACTTAGTTTAAGGACTTCACCCCCCCAACAGAGCATTTTATAGGACGCACTTTAGGCTCAGTAGCCTGTACAAGAAAACAAGAATATAGGTAGAATGAGTCGTTGGATATATAGATAGTTACCAGAGAGTTTGGAACAAGAATCTTCTGTTTTTTAATCTAGACCATGCCCAGTTTCGTATTCAGTTTTTTTTTTTTTTTGGGGGGGGGGGGCTGTGGTTTGAAATGGGCCTATTTTCAAGATAGGAAGCTTTGTTCTTTATTTATAACTTTCTCCTGTTATCTTCTTTCATGACATGGCAGGAAAGTGTTTTTGGTCCCTGTCACTGTCTTGCTCCGCGAACAAATTTTAAACAGTGGAAACTATCTTCTCTGTCACAACTGTCTGCCCGATTTCCTGTGTATTGAACCGTGGGTAATCTTTTCTCCTTAATTGTCTCTGGATTTTATAGCTTTTTTTTTTTTAGTTAATTACTCACATCCTGAGGTTTGCGGGCCTTTTTTTGTTTAGTTATCATAGCGTATGTCGTGTCATCGTATCTTTGAAGTTGGTCTTTTTTCTTGCATTTCTATGTCTTGTGTATTGATCTAAATAGAGTAAGTGTAACCCATGTGAACCGTGTGAAGTCTTACACCTGTTGTGCCCGTTTCGATCATGTACTTTGTATCTGTTTATTTTACGCTGTAGCCTACAACTTAGTTATTACAACTTGCGCATGTGAGTGGTTTCCTTTGCCGCTCATCGGAAATATTTTTGTGTGATCGAGTCACCAAACCGACGAGCCACAAGATTGACCGTTGGCTAAAAGGTCACGATTAGTGGAATTCGCTGGTCGTGTAGCATCTCTAGAAAAAAGAAATAAATAGATGGTTTTTACCCCCCCTCCCTCCCAATAACACTGTGTGTGTTTGTGTGTGTGTGTGTGTGTGTGTGTGTGTGTGTGTGTGTGTGTGTGTGTGTGTGTGTGTGCTCTCCAGCGCGTTACGTTCCTTGTACGTCTTCAGGGTTTGAAAAAGGAAAATAAAAACCAACTCGAAACTTCGCTTTACCAAGTCTGTTCGTGGAGAGCGAAACAGCGAATACGACTAAATTAACGTATCAAACGACAGGTTTTTAAAGTGCTTTCTACTGCACACCTTCCCCTAATTAAACCTAAATAAACCCAACCTCTTAAACAACAAAAAAGCAACAACAAAAAACCCCACAAAAATCCCAAACCCTGATAAAACAACAAACAAAGTAAACAAAACAAACAAACACCCCCCCACCCCCGTTTTCTTTATTTTGAGTACTCTGGTTTCTTCAAGGCCTACTACAATATTATGCCCAACGGCTAACCAAGGTTGGCTGTTGGATGCTAACGGATCGTACACTTTCCCACCGATCTGATATTAATACTCTGTCTATATTAACAGGTTACTCTGTTTGGCTATTTCTTCGATCTAAATTAGTATTATATTGTCTCCGTATTACTCTGGAATTGATTCAACAACACAGTAGACACAATAATTAAACCTGTTCATACTAACGACGTCATTGTGGAGGTCGGAAAGAAAGGCAAAAAGAAAAGAAGGCCGAGGGGGTTGGGAAACTGAATGCACCCAGGAGCCGCGCAATGAGTGGATGTTACGTAAGGAACTCAAACCCAGACTATCCGCTCGTGTTGGACCGGTAGTTTTCCACGCATGCGGCGTCTGGTTTGCATGCATCGCGCTTTCTCCTGTTCTATGCAACTAAGCAGTATTATTTTTGAAAGCATTGTTTTCCACATTATGTGCAGCATTACTACATCTTGGGCGATGATGATATTTTCTCGTCCTTTTTCTTTTACCTCTTGATTTTGCACTTTTCTTGGCTGAAGCCCCCTATTGATTTCTTTTTCATTAACTGACAAATTGTCGGAGCATGTAATGTTGGTAAGCCATCATGCAAGTTTAGTCCGTTTCTTTTCGTTGCTCCTTTATTTCAATCAGAATGTTCAGTGACTGATGAGGATTGAATAGTTTCTTTGTTTTACTTTTGACGATGCGATATGTTTTGTTAAATTCTTACTTACATTGCTGAGAGTTTATTCTCTATAAAAGCAAAGTGCTACGTTTCCAGGGTACGGTTATGTGCGAAAACTAATTATTGTCAACAACCCATTTTATATACTTTATTTATACACAAGCCACTCACATGAAATCATTCGGCATTTGCAGAAACAAGGCAAACAGTCAAATCTGCCTGTCTGCCTGGTTTGGTGTATTAGAAATGGTCATGTGCTAAAATAAAGTGGAGAAATGATCAAAAAGGGAAAACAAAGTATTCATTATTTTTGTTGAATCAGAGTGGACTGAGCTTACCCTAAGTGTGTGGGTACGTTGAATTTTTATAACCTGGAAGCAAACAAATAACTATTCAAGAAAATAGCATGAATTTTTCTTCAGTTGATAATTATATTTATAAATATTTATAAATCTTTCTCTTTGTTCCCCACAGAGCATGGACAAGCGCCGTGATAGTGTGGACAGTTCTTCTTCGTCCGGAGGCAGCATCGCCAAGATGAAGATTGAGGAGGACGCCGCAGCCCGAGGTGGCTGGGGAGGGAAGCTGGACTTCATTCTCACCTGCATTGGTTATGCCGTAGGGCTGGGCAACATCTGGAGGTTTCCCTACCTGTGCTACAAGAGTGGTGGAGGTGAGATCCTTGTTTATACAACCCGTGACTCCATGGCCATTTGAATTGAAGACCGAGCATAGTCATCACTTATTTTCAGTTTTGAGACAGACAATTGTAACCTTAACCATTCATGATTTATTCACACAGACAGCGAACCATCGATGTTTATCGTAATAGGAGATACAGCTGTGCTCATATATAAGCAAAGTGTGCTCTAATGATGACGCCATTGGCCATGTATATTGAAACTTTTTAGTTTTTGTTATGTGCCTTTGATAGTTTTCAGTTTGTTTTACTAAGTTTTACGGTGCTTGCAACTGCATAAGGTCATATGAGCGCCTAGGGGTAGATGTCAACAAAGAAATCCAAACGGAGAATCAGGCTAACTCTGTTCCCCTCTCTAGCCCCAACAACACAAAGCCTGCTTCGACGGTCGAAGCACCCCGGAAAAAGCCTTTCGCAAGAGAGTGACAAACAAACGTAGGAAGTACAGAAAAATGAAGATAGTAAGGGTGAGGAAAGAAAAAACAGCAGTTCCTCCTATGTTGTTCCGGCACAGTGTGAGCTTAACATTAAAAATCAGCCCATTTACAATTCTACTGTGCATAAGAACATATTAATACCCCCCCCCCCC
>NW_004797696.1:377812-378981 GCF_000002075.1 Aplysia californica
TGTGTGTGTGTGTGTGTGTGTGTGTGAAATTTGAACCATTTGACAATTGTACTGATGTGCAGACTTCTAAATAAGTTGTCTGCCGAATGCTGCTGAGTGAAAAGCCTCTTAGCCGTTGCAAGCCAAAGACATTAGTCTCCAATTCCCACTAGAATGCCGGTTGTATAGAATAACTGCGTCGTTATGCTGGGATGTTGTATCCAATCGTACTGGGCTGGCCGTGGCAGGCACAGTCGGGGCATTCTGTCTTGTACTTACGTTGTATATTGTGTCTTTGGGGCTTGGAAACATTCATAGTCAATCAATCGATTAATCGAGAAATGAAATTGCAGATGGGTTAATGAATGAATGGGCCAAAACGACCTAAATTGTGCATAGCATGGGCCTGGTGGAGTCCAAAATCATCAGAAGCAACGATTATTTGTGCAAACTGTTTTTTTTTTTCTCTAAGTGTTACTTATTGTATTCTGCACCATTTCTTTCTCTTTTTCTTATTGCGAGGTGCCAATATCGTGAAGACACGTAGATCGAGCTCTATTTGAAATAGAAGACCGTGAGTTTAAAATTATAGAATGCGCTACGGACAATGACTTCAAGGCAAGTGTAGGCCCTTAATGGTGGAAAAAATCTATTGTTTCTTAAAATTATATATTGATAAAGTGATGTGACACATCTAATCCTTTAAAAAGAATATTAATTTGTTGCGTGCTCCCTATAGGATTCGTTTCCAATGATGGGAGTGTTGTGGGTTTCTGCAGAGGAGGTTTGGAGTTCTGACCTCGGGTCACTAACATTACAAACTGTGCAAACAAAGGACGCGTCAGTCATGTCGGACAAGTCCTGACCGGAAACTGTGGCCCGCTCCAGAGCTCCTCAAATAAAGGAGACTGGACGTGGGCGGATATCACAGTGAAAGAGGCCACCTTATTATATTATTACGCCAGAAACGCGCGACCAGCAACCAGACATTTTGGAGTTCCCTGGACGGGTCAGTCGGCACCGCTGGAAGCAGAATTAGTCCTTCGTGACCCGTGACCAAGGTCAAGTGACCCTAGCGGAGTTTTGTGGGTTCGTAAGCCCTAATCCGGTAGAGTCCTCGAGTCCTCACTCCCCCTTCTCTCTTTCTATTTCTCTCCCTTACCACCCCACCCTTTTCTCTCTCTCTCTCT
>NW_004797696.1:380058-381048 GCF_000002075.1 Aplysia californica
GGCCGCGTCAGACATGTACAATAATGTCGGGGCTGTGGAGTCCTGAATACTCCTTAAATAACACTGGGTTTTTTTTTTTTTTGTAAGTGTTTTACGGCGCTCGCTACTTCATTAGGTCATATGAGCGCACGGGACACATATAACATTTTCAGTTGGTAGGAAATTTTTTATTTTACCCTGGTGGCAGCCGAAGCCTACTCTTATCGATTTTGGACCACCGAGGGATCTTTAACGTGCGCAACTTGCATACGGGACCTCCGAGATTCTTCGCCCTTGTCCGAGAAGGCAAATAACCAACGTTCAAAAGGACTAGCGGTGTTGTTTTTTGGGTTTTTTTCTTAAGGGTTGCCAGCATTATTCTTTTTGGAAGTGTTTTATTAGGTCATAGCTCTTGCAACAGTCACACGACATTTTATATAATTACCAAATCGTGAATGAGCTGAGGTCATCCACTTTCTAACTGAAACACAATCTGACTTTTCTCTCTGTTTTAACACATCAGTTTCCCCAGTTTGGCGTTTCGTGTTTTTACCTTCTCTATTCCATTTCACGCGTAAGGATTTTTGTTAGCTGTTGTATTGTTTGGCTTTTCCGTGTTGCGAGATTCTGGACCCAGACAATAATACTATGTGTCTTAAGTTTTCATACGATGTATCTTTGGGGATTTTCCGCTCCTTGTCGCGATTACCAGAACATGTACGTGCCCACACCTACAATATTGCACCCTGAATGACTCTTGGATTGTACCATATGTGGTGTATACGTGGGAGAAGTCAGACTTGGACAACTCTTGCCACTTGTTTTGGTATGTGGCACATGTCTTGGGAGGGAGAAAAATGTCATGGTCTCTATACGCCTACACCCATTCTTCCCTTATGTTTTCGGGGTTTTTTTTGCTTTGGCTTGTTGTTGTTATTGGTGAGTGTTTTTTTCTGGAGTAGAAGAAAGAACAAGTGGTTTGGGGAAGGGTAGCGAGAATATGGTGTGGAG
>NW_004797696.1:381148-383448 GCF_000002075.1 Aplysia californica
CCCCTTCCAAGGAACTCGCATGATCAGGGACACCAACCCAAACAAACAACCAAAACATGACTGATCCAGGACAAGGTTCAAAAACATTATATTATTGTTGTCCTTTCATCTGAATGCTAGGAAAGAGTGAGGCAATTGCTTTTTTTCCCCCAAGTGAGGCAATTGCTAGCACAAGGGGTGTCTGGCCCTCAACCCAAATATTCAACACATGAAGGCCACATGTCTACCCGATTTACGTTCACTCTTCTGTTTTGATAAACGATGCTACACTTCTGGTTTACTCACAAGAAACGTCGTTCTGCATGCAGCAAGAGCGTGCTCCTAACCGAAAACTCACCGGGTCACGTCGAACCCTTGTCTCGAGCAAGGTGAAATAATAAAGTGAGGATCTATTGTTTCATTGTGAGGAACGACGATGACGCAACTTATTTGGGACCGAAGTGCACAGGAAAATCATGTACGGACGTAAGCAAACTGGAGAGGCTTGTATACCAAGTGATGTCAATGGGTGCACTCATGACTGTGTTTGTGCCAAAGTTGTCGTTTTTTATTTCTTCATGGGGCATAGGTTTTTCTTTAGTTCAATCTTTGGCTTGTCTTGTTTAACCTTTTACTGTAAATTTCTGTGTATAGAGGTGACATATAAAAAGAACATTGTCTTTTTTTTTGGACAAAAGACCCTTTGGGGAAACAGCCTTCAGGGTTGGTTTTTTTGTGACAAGGTACTTTTTCCTGTATTAAGTTCTCAGCACGTTTAATTTTTTTTTTTTGGGGGGGGGGGGATGAGGGGGTAGCACGCTAATCCACCTCGTCGTTCTCCAATGTGGGTGCTTCTAGAGACACATTGTTGTGATCGTGTTAGGGATAGGGGTGCCTTTTCTTTTGCATTTTTCTCACAAGAATCTCTTTCTAGTGGACGAGGGCCTTTGATACGGACAGAAATTGTTGTACGCTCGATAGGACCTTTAATGCGAGTGAACATCGGTGTGACTGAAATACACTCACCCCCTCCCCCTCCCCCTCTCGCACACAGGCGTATTTATACATATTATTATTATATGTATAGAAACATACAAACACATACAAATTAATGGATCCACACTTTCAAAAATCCTCTCGTCATCTTCAAAAGCTACAAAATTATGATCCGCCAGCTAAGCCGTTCCAGATTTAAAACTGTTAAAAAGAAAAAGGAAGCATTGCTTATGTACAGAGTTTCATCATAATAATATACAATCTTTTATCCAATCTAGAAACTCGCCTTCTCAAAAGTAGAGACTGTTATGTGTGTGTTTATAACGTAGACATGTCCTTTTTCATGCGCAAAAAAATATTTCCAGAATCCTTTTCCACGCAAGTGTCTCTGGTTTTGTGGTTTTGATACTTATTTCTTCTCTGCTATCTTACCTATTCTGGTGATGATAAACCAACGCTAGTGAAGCAAAGTCATTTCACGAAGAGAAAAAAAGAGCAACTGTCCAATAACAAGAGCTCACGGGCGTACATCCACGTGATGCTTCTGGTATCATTCTACCCCGTGTCCAGCCCCCATCCCAGCCTTACCTCGTTTTATGCTCGATATTCCGCTGTTTCTTTTTTTCTTTTTTCTTTTGGCTTGGTCGGCAAGGTCATCATTATCTTTTTTTTTTACTCCCTTTTCCGTCTTTGTTTACGTTGGATTGGTCGGTGTAAATGCCGATGTTAAGAGCATGCGGCCTGCATGGTAGGTACCCATCTGTACTGTCTGTTGAACTGATCAAATCCGTTTGATCTTAGTGTGATCGGATCGTGTCAGAAAATCAGCACATTTATCAAATTGGGGTACTATAATGAAACCTCCCTCTTTTCGATAGAGAAGCTTCTTTCACCCTTCATATTTTGAACGCTTTGGGCTGTTGCCCCGAAATAAAGCCGTTCATAAATTGAGTTTTATATAGGACGTCAAACTTACTCGAAATGAGATTACTGTCTGGCCTTTCAAGCCGATATCATTCAGCGAAATAGTCGGACAGTCGGGTTTTGGGCATACGCTATAAGTTTTGAGCTTTCACCTGGTCAGAAAGGTGTCTACCACACCTGAGTTTTGGTTTCTGTTCCCTTTCCGAATAACTTGTGCTAGATCTTGTGCCAAGGGAATAGTGTACTACAGTTCTACGTTCTTACGCGCCGTCGAATCCGGTCATGGCCTCCTTTTTACATTCATGTAAACACGTTATTATTTTCCTCGCCCCACGCGTACACACGCAAACACGCGCGCGCGCACACACACACACACACACACGCGCAAACACACACACACA
>NW_004797696.1:386078-387450 GCF_000002075.1 Aplysia californica
CGTTTGTTATGTTTTAAATATAGTCGTGAAAAACAAGTCGTAATAACTGGGTCAGTTGTATTCTTTTATGTGTTCTTGAGCTCTAAGATTAAATGCTTGAGAGATAGATAGATAGATAGAGAGATAGAGAGATAGAAAGATAGATAGATAGAGAGATAGAAAGATAGATAGATAGAGAGAGAGAAAGAGAGAGAGAGAGAGAGAGAGAGAGAGAGAGAGAGAGAAAAGAAGAAGAAGTGACCTTGGAGTGAAGTCAACGTGAGATAAAAAAAAAATTGGACCAAAAATTATTTCGAAACTTAGGAGTCACGATTTTCAGTTAGTTAGTAGACTAGTAGTTTCTGCTTTCCAGTGATCTCCACACATTATTTCAAATATCGGATGGTATTCTAAATGTATGTCCTGATATGTATGGTAGGATGAAGCTGACCATTTTATACGTTTATTTTACTGCCCCGTTTGAAAGTGTCTGTTTTTGATGGGGATATGGTGTTTCATGAGGCATAATTTCTGAGAGTACTTGTTTCGAGTTCTGAACTTTTGGTGTTACACCGTAAAGTCGAGATGTGTGTGAATGTTTACTCATTATAACTTAGAAGAAAAAAAACCGCAGCATTAAACAAATGAAAAACAAACAAACCAAAAGAAAAAAAAGAAAAAAGGCACCCCTCAACCACCCACCCAATACAAACCATGACCCCCCCCCCTCCCAACTGCCCCAACAAAAGCTCCCCCTTCAATTGCAACTTAAAAGATTCTGAATCTGATTTAACAACAGCAACCTCACCACTACCGCTCGTTGTAGCAATTATCACTTACTTTTCCGGTCCAGCGGCCAGCAATTATTACAAAGGGATAGTTTTCTGTATAATGGGCTAATTCAGAGACAAGTGCAGCAAGAAGACAAAATAAAACCCATAGCTTTTAGAAAGAGAATTGTCGATGCACATGTAGGCTGATATCAATGCACATGTTTTTTTTAAAAACTGAAATTGTATCCCTTCACTTCAAGACGGTTTCTTTATTGTTCAAGAAAGTCCTTTTCCTTTTCGATTATTTCTGCCTAATAGCACAAGTTATCAGACGTATTAAGTAGACTTCCGATATTTTTAATGTTTAAAAAAAAATAATGATAAAGAAATAGATATTATAATATCCGTTCTGGTCTTATTTTCCATCTTTATTCTGCTCTCAACCTTCCCAGTATTAAGACCCCTAAACATGATGCGTTAATATCCTTTGAATTTTTGGGTCTTTTTTTTTTAATTGGGCGGGGGAAGGGGTGAGATTTTTTTTTTCAAGTTTTGAGGGCTGCATAGCATCTATGGCGAGAGAGAGAGAGAGAGAGAGAGAGAGAGAGAGAGAGAGAGAG
>NW_004797696.1:388956-390146 GCF_000002075.1 Aplysia californica
ATACTCTCTCTCTCTTTCTTTTTCTTTCTCTCTTACGCTGTCTCTCTCTTCCCCTCCCCCCTCCCCCCCCAAAAATGTTTTTTTTAAAAACTATAAACTTAAAAATATATGAAAATAAACACGCTATGCCACAAACTCCCCTAAGACTGGGCTGAGTCACATTTTCAACTTGAACTTAAAAGACATAATTTGAGAAGGCAGACGGGTTTAAATCTGCCATTCTTAGCTGAAAAAAAGAGCTTTATCTCCCTCTGGCTTCATTCGAGTGTTAATGGAGAGCAGCCTGGTGTTTGAGGTCAGTTATGTAAATGACTGGGGGTATGGGCTTTCTAATTTTATGTAACGAAGAAACTTTTACGAATTTCAGCCAAATCTTTAGATACGAGTCGAGTTATTACTGGTTTCTTTTTATAAAGGGCCTACAGATGAATAGAAATAGCAATATCTCAGGTTTTATTTATAAAATGGAGATAAAGCGTTTTGCTAAATCTCTGCAGGAGTGATGCTGGGTTAGGACTGGCGGGAGATGTTCTTAATAGATGAAGTAAAGCTGTTGCAAATGAGTCTTGCAGATAACTGGGAATATAAACTGAAGAAGTCAGAGCCCAGAGTTTGTTGTGTCTCGCTCACACCCTAAAGGTTGGCTTAGAAACCAACTCAAAGACTGTTTGTAGCATATGTCTGCCTGTCTGTCTGTCTATCAGTTTGTCTGTCTATCTATCTATCTGTCTGTCTGTCTGTCTGTCTGTCTGTCTGTCTGTCTGTCTGTCTCTATGCTTGTTTTCCTGACTCTTCCGACTTCGTTGATGTGGATGATTTTTTTTTTCCTTTTCATACTGGTACATAAGATAATTTTTAAGTTCTATATATATAAAAAAACCTTCCCAGTTACTGTCTTAAAATAATTATTTTATTTCCTATTCATAATTTTTTATGCTTATAATCCTGCCGAAATATGTTCTTACATCACTTATACCGTTTATGTAATGTTAGTAATGTTAGTATTGTTTAATGTTTATTTTGTTTTTCTATGAATGCCCCTCCGACACCCCTCCCCTCTCTCATTTCCGTCTTTCTTTCTATCTTGCTGTCCCTCTTTCTCTTTCATCTCTCCTCTCTTTCTTTTTTTCTCTCTCTCTTTCTATATTCCTCTCTCTCTCTCTCTCTCTCTCTCTCTCTCTCTCTCTCTG